>NC_064284.1:348553-405434 GCF_019186545.1 Solanum stenotomum | reverse complement strand
ATATTACATGTGTATTGCTTTGTGAGGAAATCTACTATGTCATTTGTTAAATTTACAAGTACTAATTTAATACATGTGTATTGGTTTGTGAGGAAATTTACAAGTACTAATTTTTTAGACTTATTTTAATCAAAGAAGAATTTTTTTTAGAATTTATGGAAAAAAGTCATTCTGATGATTAGATTGTGCAATTAAATTCACAGTATATAAAATAAAATTAAAAAGAATCAAAACAATTTTAAGCAACATATTACCATTTAAAATATAAATATGAATATATCAATAAAATTACCACGAGGTACAATATGTTGTATTTGCAATGATAAAATTGAAGGAAGAAGTCATCAACATTCTTGCTAAGAGTAGACAGATCTGGTGTTCACTTCATATTACTTTCAAATTTACATTTTAAGAGATTGTGCTATCGTATTTTTCATGTAGGAAACTTATTTTGCTTTCCTAATTTTCTATCAATTTCTATTAGTTTTTGCCTTATCTTTTACATTTTAGTTTGGAGATGTTATTTGCATTATAGAGAATGTTGTTTTGTGCTATTATTTGGGAAAATATATGTTGGATACAAAAATAAATTGATGAACTATTAGAAAAATATTGCAATGAAGACATAGTATGTGCTAACATATATGCAATCATCTAGGACTTGATAACTGAAGAAGATGATTCACATAATTTTGCCGAAAATGTTCAGTAAGTTCTATTTCTTAATTTATTAATTATTAATTTTTATTATGCACTATGACGAAATGACTTAAAATAGTGTGATTTTTTTTTTCAAATTGAAGGATTGCATAGCATGTTGAGGATTGAAGGGCATAGCCTGTGACAAGAAATTTCTTCTTTTAAAAATAATAATAATTAAATAACTCAAATTTATTATAATAATAAATTGAATTAAAAAAAATAATTCCTCTTTAGCCAAAATAATAAATTAAATGATTTTAAAATAATAATTTATTATTAAAATAAATTATTATTTTAATAATAATAATAATAATAATAATAATAATTATAATAATAATAGTAATAATAATAATTCCTCTTTAAAAATTAATAAATTACTCTTTTATTTTTTAAAATTTAAAATGATTTAAAAGCAGTATTCACAATTAAACGATAAAATTAATAATTATAATTAGGGATAAGGAGATAATAGACAAAATAGCTACAATGACTGCCTTTTTTTAAAAGAGCAGTTTTATAGTTTTTTTTAACTATTTTTTTAAAAACTAAATTTCAGATTCTTTAGAAACACGTTTTTATATATCTATTTTGTTGACACCATTTTGGCAAAATGGTAGTTTTTTTTCCTTTATGATATATTTTTATGACCGTCTATTTTAAAATTTTTAAAAATCTAATATATTTTTTTAATTCAATGAAATAATTAAAATGTCATATTTTCTTTTAGTTATATACAATTTTAAAATTATTTTAGACTTAATAGTGGGTTTTCAAGTTAGTAATAATTTTAAATTTTAATATGTTAAAAACCTTTTATTTTATCAGTAATCATCTTAAATAAATTTTTTTAAAAATCACAAAACAAAAAAATTACGATTATATATAACAGATTTACTTTTTATCATTTTAAAAAAAATAATTTTAAATTAATACTACAGTTCTGGAGATGTTTACAACTTCTTCACTTTATCAAATTGTCATAATTGTAGGCGTTTTCAAGTTTCAAATATATGTTTCATCTATTGCTCTTTCAAATCAAGAAGAAGCAGAATGAAGAAGTAGAATGATAAAAAGAAGAACACATAAATTGAAGTTTAAAAAAAAAATGGCACAAAAACTTTTGTGGGATCTTTTAGATAAAACAGTTTCATAAGTCCCCATTATCCATCAATGAAAAACTATGTTGAAAACCTTTTATTTTATCAGTAATCATCTTAAACAAAAAAAATTTAAAAATCACAAAACAAAAAAATACGATTATATAACAGATTTACTTTTTATCATTTTAAAAAAAATAAAAATAAAAATCAGTTTAAATTAATACTTTTAGTCTCGGAGATGGTTACAACTTCTTCACTTTATCAAACTGTCATAATTGTAGGAGTTATCAAGATTTAGTTGTTGAGAAATATATGTTTCATCTATTGCTCTTACAAATCAAGAAGACGCAAAATGATAAAAAGAAGAACATATAAATTGAAGTTTTAAAAAATATGGCACAAAAACTTTCGTGGGAGTGAGGAACATCTGTTTCGATATTGCCTTAGGGTGTTAATACGTTCGTCACTTCAAATAATTTTCTAAGCATATTTTACTGGCTCTTTAAGAAATAAAATCTAAATTGTTGGCAAATTGATGAGAGGTAAAATTAAATTAATATTTCATAAATTTATGATGGTGATTGCAACTTAATTTTATAGTTTCTTTATATATATTACTTTACTATATAAGAAGAGTGAATAAAAATTCACTCTTCTTTCGACACGTGGCACCATGGCCCACCTACTTTTATTTTATTTAAATCATATATCATATATATTACTATATATAATATAATAGTAATAAATAATAAATATAAGAAGAGTGAATAAAATTCACTCTTCTTTCGACACGTGGCACCAAGATGGCCCACCTACTTTTACATTTGGTTTTTGAAGATGGCCCACCTATCACAAATATGGCCCACCTACTTTTATACACTCCTCTTTCATTATATTTTAATTTTTTCCTTTTTAAATAGTACTAAAAAATAAATTTAAAATATCACAAATTCGATTAACTCTCAAAATTTTACGCGAATTGTATAATTAAGACGAAGGGAATAACATATATTATTTGAAAAATTACTATATAATTACTACTCTTCTTATATAGTAATATTTTAATTTTTTCCTTTTTAAATAGTACTAAAAAATAAATTTAAAATATTACAAATTCGATTAACTCTCAAAATTTTACGCGAATTGTATAATTAAGACGAAGGGAATAACATATATTATTTGAAAAATTACTATATAATTACTACTCTTCTTATATAGTAATATTTTAATTTTTTCCTTTTTAAATAGTACTAAAAAATAAATTTAAAATATTACAAATTCGATTAACTCTCAAAATTTTACGCGAATTGTATAATTAAGACGAAGGGAATAACATATATTATTTGAAAAATTACATTAAGAATACCATAAACCACAATAGTTAACAACTTACAATATTTGAAAAACATATTAACTCTCAAAATTTCACATGTGTCACATAAATTGGGACAAATGGAGTAACATATACTATTTGAAATTACGTTAAGAATATTATTAATCACAACTTAAAGTATTTAAAAATACATAACATATATTATTTGAAAATAATGTAAAAAATATTATAAATCATAATAATTAACAATTTAACGGATATTGTGCCCGTGCTTCCATTTAGAAGTGAGAATGTTTAGGAGCTTAGGGTTAGTCAGTCAATTGACCGATTTGCCCTTCTTCTTCAACTTCCTCTATTTACTACAAAAATAGTACTAAAAATCAATTTAAAATATTGAAATTTTGGTTAATTCTTGAAATTTCACATGTATTGCATAATATAATAGAGTGAGTAACATATATTATTTGAAAATTATATAAATAGTACTAAAATATAGTTTAAAATAGTACTAAGAATTTGATTAACTCTCGAAATTTCATATGTACTGCGTAATTGAGATTGAGTGAGAAATATATATTATTTGAAAAATAGAATAAATATGTGATATTATTAGAAAGAGCTTTAATATATATTTTAAAAATTATTTTGTCTTCCGTATATGATTTTCTGCATATATGTGGAGTTTTAAAGTTTTTAACATTTTAATATAGAAATATGATTATTTGAAAATTTTAGTACTTTCTTCATTTAAATTTTTCCTTGTTTTTCTTTTAATTTGTTCTAGATTTAAAAATTACATAAAAAGTACTTAAAATCACAATGTAATAATATAAGATATTAAAAAAACATAATTAAAAATCATAAAAGAAATTTTATTGACTCTTTAATTCCATATTGAAACAAAAGAAGTTTGTTTGAAAATAACATAAAAAGTAACGTAAATTAAAGTAAAATAACAACTAAAAATATTTAAGAATCATATAAGAAATTTAGTTGAGTTTCGTAAAAGTACCTACGTCACATAAAATGGAACAGAAAGAGTAATATATATTATTTGAAAATGATATAAGAAGTGCTATAAATCACAATAAATTAACAACTTCAAAATATATTGAACAAAATCACATACAAAAAATTATATAACTCTCCAAATTTCATCGGTGTCACATAAATTGAAACAAAGAACTACTCCCAATTTATGTTATTTACTTTCCTTTTTAGTCAGTCCCAAAAGAATGTCACATTTCTATATTAAGTAACAATTTGATTATAAAATATTTATTTTACCCTTAATGAAATAATTTACAGTCATACAAATTTATATCATTCATTTTGGACCACAAATTTTAAAAGTCTTCATTTCTTTTTTAAACTCCGTGGCGAATCAAACTACCTCACATAAAATGAGACGGAGGAAGTAATATACATTGGGTCCGCGCTGGCGCGGGAACCTAATAACTAGTGTATATATATATATAAAGAGAGAGAGAGTTATTTCTTCCATTATTTATATAGAAAAATTAACAAATCAAATATAGTATTGGGCACATTACTATTTTTTAAGTCTGATATTATTATAATATTATAACAAATAAAGTTATGTATTATTAAGTTAATATGATCATATAAATTGTAATATTTGATTATTATAACTATTAAAAAAAGTTAACAAGTGAATAACAAATTTTATAAATTATTTTTATTTACAAAAAATTTATGACATTTAAAAAATGTCCGCGCAACGCGCGGGTACGAATATAGTAAGTAATAAAAATTTAAGAAAAATTCTCAAAAAATTGAAAAAAAGGATAAATAGGATCCTTGGCCAAAGAAATGTGCCACATCACTTTTTTTAAATCTAGCTTTATATTATATATAGATGTTTGGTTGGTGAGTAGAAAATAGAAAATATTTTATAATGTTTGGTTGGTGAATGAAAAATATTTTCCAGAAAATATCTTTATTTTTCGCTTGAGACTAGAAAATATTCCTTAGGAAAATAATTTTAACCCAAAAATCAACCCTGATAATCGATTTAGGACATGAACCTAACACCCGAACTAGGGCAAGACTCTGACGACCGTTCCAAAATCCGACCCAGGACCTGACCCAAACTTCCGATCTTAAAATATTTTTCAAATATATATATATATATATTTAAAAATTGACGTGGTGGCGGAGGGTGAGGGCGGGGGGCTGAGGGAGTGACGTAAAAAATGAAATTCTTAAAATTTGATATATTTTCAAAAATAATTTTTTCTTAATTTTTTTTTGACGGGGGGTGGTGGGGGTGTGTCTTGGGTGTGGTGGGTTGGGGGGTTAGGGGTGGTGTAAAAAATGTATTTTTTTGAATTTGAAATATTTTCAAAAACAAAATTTTCAAAAAAAATAATTTGATGAGGGGGCTGGGAGGGTCGCGGGGTCAGGGTATGGGGTGGGGTAAAAAATAAAGTTTTAAAAATTTGAAATACTTTTCAAAACAATTTTTTTTTGTGGGGGGAAGGGAAGGGGTGGTAGGGATTGGGTGAGGTAAAGGAAACCTTAAAATTTGAAATATTTTTCAAAAGTAATTTTAAATTTTTTTATTTTGTTTGTTTGGGGGAGGGGGTGTAGGGGGGTGGGGGGCTGGTTTGGAGGTAGGGGATGGGGGTTGGTTTGAGATTAGGGATAAAAAAAATATTTGAAATTTAAAAATAAAGAAAATTTAAAAAATTTAATATTTTTCTGATGGGGAGGGTCGAGTCTGGGGTATGGGGTAGTATAAATTTTTTTTTTTTTGTAATTTAAGCATGAAGTAGAGTTTGTAAAATATTCTCCTTAATTTTTGAAGGGAAGTCATTTTTCTTAAACTTGAGGAAAATAAGTGCTTGATTGACATTGCTGTTGGGAGGCAGAAACACTTATTTTGAGGAAAAAAAAAACAATTTTTATTGAAAAATTAAGTGTTTGACAAATCAGTAAAAATGCTTTTAAATGGAAGCAGAAGCAATATTCAAAAATATTTTCCAAATCATTTAAGTCAACTAAACATGAGAAAATTGGAGAATTTCGTATCAAACACACCCTAAAAGGTCTTATTCCAAAGGAGAACATCTACCATTAGGTGCCTTCTATCTCATGATTTCGAAGTACGAAAATTAAAACCGTTAATTTTGTATGTGAATTTCAACATTGATTCTTCAAATTTATTAAAATAAATTTTATATATTTGACAATTAGGGTTTATTAACTTATGATTTTATAGTTTTTGACTTATTTTTGTTATTTTAATTTTCAAATTAGTGCTTAAGATTACTTTTTTATTTTATTCAAATATTATAAGAATATTTAAAAATTATTTTGACTCAAAACATTTAAAATAAGTCAATTCATACGGGTTTAGATGAAAAGTAAAATAAGGTAACATAGTAAAGGTAATTTAGAATATTAAGAAGAGTTTTTTTTTTTTTTTTTGTTTCAATCCAGTTTTCAATAGGGGAAATTAAGCAAATACCCCGAAAAAACAAAATAATTACAAACATATACTCCTTATATTTATACCCCACAAAATAATTATACTATATACCCCAACTAATTTCGCTTAACTGATACTAAATATATATATATATATATACTAATTTAGTACCAATTAAGCGAAATTATCAGCCTTAATGATATTAATACAATGATATATATATACTGATTTAGTATCAGTTAAGTGAAAATGATCAGCGTTTAATCTGATAATTATATTTCTTGAATTACTTTGGATTTGGGTATAAACATATAATTGTTTTGGGTTTTATGACCGATTTATGTAGTTTTCCTTTTTTAACATCCACCTTAGAGCCCGACAATTCTGAATTCGTGCCGGGTATACCCATGATTTGTTCATACTAGGACAGCCCCACCCCTACCCCAGACCCCACAATATAGTAGTAACACGTTTCCATAAAATGGGAGGGAGGGAGTATCCCAATTCGGTGTATAAGAAGATGGAGGCAAAAGCTCAACTGCCAAACATGTATATGATCCTCCATCCTCATCACAATAACATTCCCTCCAACGCTTCCTTTTACACAAATTAATTAAAGTGAATGTATATAGATGTGAATATCTGATTGATCAAATAACAATAATAATGGGGATTTTACGTGCAATTCTGAAGCATCCTGAAGATATTTATCCATTGTTGAAGCTGAAGGTAGCGGCACGATATGCCGAAAAACAGATCCCTTCACAACCACATTGGGCCTTCTGTTACATCATGCTTCACAAGGTCTCTCGTAGCTTTTCTCTCGTCATTAAACAGCTTCCTGTCGAGCTTCGCGATGCCGTAAGTTTTCTCCTCAAATTCAATCATGAAAAATTGAACAAATATTATGCCCTTCCTCTGTTGCTAATAGTTTGGCTAAAAAATGCGTCTACTATTACTTAATTGAACATTCTTTGTTCAAGTTCGCATGATTTAAAGGCATTTTTGTTCAACTTCGTATGTTTAGGTGCCAATGTAGCTTATGAAATTTTAGGCACATCCTAAAAATGTTCAGAGGATTGATGATATTATGACTATTTAGGAAGTAATGCTAATGTATTTGGATTTGGGATCATCTACAATTAATTCCATTTTTACAATTAAAATTTTGATAGTATAAGTTGCAAATTTTATCACCTCAATGAAATGTTAGTCAAGCTTCATGTAGGTTGAATTTTGAGACGACGAGACTGTTATATGATGACAACGGAGAAATCATATTTCCTCTCCCACACAATGAAGACATTACTATTTGGTATATAGATTTGGATTTTCGCTTAATTAGGAAAAAAATTGAGGAAATATATATTTTCCTGTTTCTTCTTAGTTTATCAGAAATGAAGCTCCAAATTTGAATTGTTTCATTGATCGGTCTAGAAAAATATGTTTTCCTATGATCTTACTACTATTATTGTGAAGGTTGATTTCTTATAACTTCTGTCTATCTTTGCAGATATGTATTTTCTATTTGGTTCTGCGTGCGCTTGACACTGTCGGTATGTTCAAGTACTGAGCTTTGAATGCAGATAACTAAGTTGGTTAACACAATAAGACTGACATTTAAGTGCATTCATTTTCTTGGAGTCATGTTACTTATTCACATTTTGATGTTCGTATTCTGGACAGAGGATGATACCAGTGTAGCGACAGAGGTGAAAGTACCAATTTTGATGTCCTTCCATCGCCATGTTTATGATCGTGAATGGCATTTTTCATGTGAGTCTTCTGAATTAAAGCCGTCGTCTTCCTCTTCCATTAAGGCATTGTTAATATTGTTTGTCCTCTCATTGCCTCTAACTCTCCCCCAAAAAGTAAATTTAAAAGGAAAAATTGGAGCAACAAAAATATTTTATAGAAGTCTTATTTCATTAGTTTACTGTAGCTTCTTTCTCTAAATGGAGATTTCTCTTTTCTTTTGTTTCATTTTTTCCCCCTCTGATCATGATTTGTTTTCCAAATATAATTTCCCAAGTATTATAGACTGGTTTGCTAATCCCAATTTTCATAATATTAGGCGGTACAAAGGACTACAAGGTTCTTATGGATCAATTCCATCATGTTTCAACTGCTTTTCTGGAGCTAGGGAAACAGTGAGTTTGTACCTAGCAACGGCTGCTTTTGAACTTGCTGTTGGATATGATTATTAATCAGCAATGCTTAATGAGTACTTACATTTTCCACACGTTGATATTCTGTCAATACAGAAACAAGCTATAAATATATACGTAGTTTTTGTTCCTCTGTACAGTTTGAACTAGTTTTGGAAGGAAGAACCGGGATCATTTAAGTATGACTTCATATCCATGTGATATGCCTGTCATTTGAACTCAACATCTGTAGTTTGAATATGAAATACTATAGTTTTCCCATTCTACAAACTTTTGGTATGTGCTGCATGTCGCGATCGCAGTTTATGAATGAGTGTTATGTTCTTATAATGTTGCAGTTACAAGGAAGCAATCGAGGACATTACCATGAGGATGGGTGCAGGAATGGCAAAGTTTATATACAAGGAGGTATGCAATCAGTACTATAAACGAGAAAGGATCAAAGTCATGCATAGCAGTCGAAGTTATGAACTGTACACTTGTTCCATATTGTGTTAATATGGATTGCCTTGATCTCTCAAGCTTTATTGTTTCATGCAATTCCTCTTGATAGATCCATTTGCTTTATCGGCCACCGTCTACCTAAAAGATGAAGGTGGTGTTAACTTCACTACAATGTCAATATATGAGTTAATCGCTAGTATTCTATCTTCGGCAGGTTGAAACAATTGATGATTATGATGAATACTGTCACCATGTAGCTGGGATAGTTGGATTAGGCTTATCAAAACTTTTCCATGCCTCTGGGAAAGAAGATGTAGCTTCAGATTCTCTCTGCAACTCCATGGGATTATTTCTACAGGTGTTGATCTTAACATGTATGGTAGCCACCCGTAACGTAACCATCTTTGAGTGTTTTTTGCAGTAACTACAATGTTTGCAATATACTGCAGAAAACAAATATCATTAGAGATTATCTAGAAGACATAAATGAAGTACCCAAATGTCGTATGTTTTGGCCTCGTCAGATTTGGAGTAAATACGTTGACAAGCTCGAGGTGTGTTTTCTTCAACTCTTTAATTGGCATTTCTTATCTCATATTTTCCTGCCATATTAGTCAATTTCATGATACTGAATTACCTTGGATACATCATAACAGCACTGATGTTTTCCAAATTTTTAACTGACTGCATTTATCGATGTGCCTCAGGACTTGAAGTATGAGCGGAACTCTGTCAAGGCAGTTCAATGTCTGAATGAAATGGTCACTAATGCTTTGTCACATGCAGAAGATTGTTTGACTTTCTTGTCTACACTGAGGGATCCTGCTATCTTTCGATTCTGTGCTATTCCACAGGTCTTTTCTTTTTTATTTTAGGTCTTGTTCCTGACTTTTGTCTCAAAACTTGTGTGTCTCATATTGTAATTTGCATCTGTGTTTGGTAATCTCTTGAAAAGCACTAAAAGGAAAATATATGGAATTTACTAAAGCTAGTGACTGAGGCAGGAATTCTAACAGGAGGATTTTAAAAATGAAAAAATGCTATACCAAAAATATTTGTTTTTACCTACTACTGCAGTCTAATTTCCTGACAAAGAAGATTCAATTGAACCACCTTCCGTACCTTCATCTCTTCCAATGACTGAAGCTTTACTTCTACTGAAATTATTTATTTTCATTAGTCTTGATTGATCAAGGACTTTATTGTTGTCTTATTTCCACGAAAACATCCATCCATCTTTCATTAGCTATCGGGTTAGTGTTGTTGCAAATAAAAAAAGATGTTATATAATCCTTTGAACTTTCTATTCTTTTAGGCTGGGGAAAACAGCAGAGCTTATTGATTTGATATGCATATAGGTGCTTTGTGAATTTATTGTTCATAGTGCATAGGAATATTAGTATGTTTTTGTTGCTTTTGCATTATTAACTTGTTAAATATTCTTCTGAAAGTGTGCATTGCCTTAGTATTTTCTTACGTTACCAGGCCATGGCAATTGGAACTCTGGCAAAGTGCTATAACAACATTGAAGTCTTCCGAGGAGTTGTGAAAATGAGACGTGGTAAGAACACATGTCATGCTACTTCATAAACTATTTGTTTACCATTTCTGTTTTATGATTGATCTGATCCCTGAAATTCCGCAAATTTGTAATGTTTTCCTTCAACTTTCGCAGCCTCACTCTCATTTAACTTTGTTACCATCTTCTCCTTACCATCATACTGGCAGTTATTAAGATGCTTAGGTTCTTCTTTTTAGGTCTCACCGCTCAGGTTATTGACCGGACCAGGAACATGGCAGATGTATATGGTGCTTTCTTCGACTTCTCGTGTATTCTGAAATCCAAGGTATGATACTTTCTTATTCTTGTAGTCACTTGCTCATTTTGAGGGTTACATTGTCATTTTTCTACATAATTCTCCCATGTGGTTGTGTGCTCATCTATTTGTTCATATTTCTGCATGTTTCTGTGTAAGTATTCACACATAGTATGTTTTTCATGCTCGCTTGTGTCGTTATGGACTTTATATCAAGTTACTTGACACCTTGTGCATAAAATTGCATGGAGGTTTAGAGCTATGTTACTATGACAGTCGACAGACTCCTCTAACCTTGTAGAATTAGCTCTTCCAGAAATTTTCTAATCATTATTACTGAATTAGCTGTTCAAGGAGTCTCTGTCTCTTGTTATTCTATTGTATTTCAAACTTAAAAATCAGAATTCACATTTTCCTCTTCAAAGATGAAACTTCCATTGGCGAAGCGGCTATCGTCACACTTGTCTCTTGTGACCACCTGCCATCCTATCTTCATGCAATTTGTTCCCAAATTTCATCCAATGATGTATTTGAGATCATAGTTTAAGAATATTACAAGAAGTACGTTTTGTCGTCAAATCCAAATTGTAAAATAGCATTCCTTTCCCATTGCTACTGGGGGATGCACACAAAAAAAGGCTATCAGTTGGTAAATATCTCAATCATACCATACAACATATCAATGCAATTCCATACGTGGGGTCTGCAGAGGGTATGTAGACTTTTCCCCTACCTTGGGAGGTAGACAAATTGTTTCTGTTAGACCCTCAGCTCGAAGAAAAGAATATCAATAAGGAAATAACACAAGTGAAGAAATCATGACAAAAATATTCTGAAAGTAAAAGGAATAGTAACTATAACAAAAATAGTGCGATAATCAAAGTTCAAGAGACAGTAGATAGAAGCAAAAATCGACGAACAAGAAAGTATAGGAGAAATACTATGACTATTAAGTATGGAAGGCTAAGCAAGACAACACTCTACTATCCACTAACCTTCAGCCCTAATCCGTGTCCTCCACAATCTCTTATCTAAAGTCATATCCTCGATCAGTGGCGGACCCAGAATTTTCATTCAGGGGATTCGAAAAATAAAAGTATAAACGTGTAAATAAGCCTTTAGAAATGGGAACCGTGAATTTTTTTGGATTTAAAACCACACTTTTAGCACTTTTTTTAAAGTAAAAAAAAAAACTAAAAAAATGAAAAACAGAACTGAAAATTAAAAAAAAAAAACTAAAAAATACTGAAACTGAAAAAGAAATAAAGAAAACGCTTTCATTGGGATTCGAACTAGTGACGCACAACTTAATTTCCAAGGGACTTGCAATTACGTCATCAGTTTCTCTTTGTTATTGAGGGGGTTCAAAATATATATATCTACAGAAATACAAAAAATTTACTTTAATATACAGTGTAATTTTTTGCCGAGGGGTTCGGGTGAACCCCCTAGAAGCAAGTGGGTCCGCCCCTATCCTCGATAAGCTGCAACTGTGTCATGTCCTATCTAATCATATCAATCAAACCATATGGGTGCAAATACAATACAAAAACAATTTCGACGAAGGATGCATTCATATTTGAAGAAGTCATACAAATACTGAAACAAGCACAAATGACAAAATACTACGGCATGTGAAAATTTACTAGGTTTCTGGTAGTTGAAGAAAACCCAAAATAAGGCCAGTCTCTCTTTTATTTTCACCAAAGTGGTTCATATCTAATTTATGGTCCATCAGAGAAGTTTACATCTACGCAACATTGTTCATTTCATAATTATTTAAATAAGCTACTTAAATGAGAAACCTTTTAAACAATCTTTTCACAAATTTTATGGGCTGAAATCAATGTTATNATTTAAAACCACACTTTTAGCACTTTTTTTAAAGTAAAAAAAAAAACTAAAAAAAATGAAAAACAGAACTGAAAATTAAAAAAAAAAAAACTAAAAAATACTGAAACTAAAAAAGAAAAAAAGAAAACGCTTTCACTGGGATTCGAACTAGTGACGCACAACTTAATTTCCAAGGGACTTGCCACTACGTCATCAGTTTCTTTTTGTTATTGAGGGGGTTCAAAATATATATATCTACAGAAATACAAAAAATTTACTTTAATATACAGTGTAATTTTTTGCCAAGGGGGTTTGGGTGAACCCCCTAGAAGCAATGTGGGTCTGCCCGCCCCTATCCTCGATAAGCTGCAACTGTGTCATGTCCTATCTAATCATATCAAATCAAACCATATGGGTGCAAATACAATACAAAAACAATTTCGACGAAGGATGCATTCATATTTGAAGATGTCATACAAATACTGAAACAAGCACAAATGACAAAATACTACGGCTTGTGCAAATTTACTAGGTTTCTGGTAGTTGAAGAAAACCCAAAATAAGGCCAGTCTCTCTTTTATTTTCACCAAAGTGGTTCATATCTAATTTATGGTCCATCAGAGAAGTTTACCTCTACGCAACATTGTTCATTTCATAATTATTTAAATAAGCTACTTAAATGAGAAACCTTTTAAACAATCTTTTCACAAATTTTATGGGCTGAAATCAATGTTATGTTCGTTTAGTATTTAAAATCCTATCGATGGTCAATAAGCTTCAGTTCACTTCCTAATGATAATAAATATCTCTCCAGCTATGTACCATCTTCTTCAATTTTTTCAAAATATTTGTCAAAGTTCCATTTCATAGTGAAAACTTGTGCTAGTTAATCAACTTGATCGGTTGAACGTTTTAGGTAGAGTATAAAGATCCACATGTGGCAAAAACTTTAAAGAGGCTTGAAGTGATCTTGAGAACTTGCAAAAACTCGGGAACCTTGAACAAAAGGTATGTTACATATCCTAGTATTTTTCCGGAGTTTTTGTGAATATCAGCTAATGCACCTGCCAATGATCACCAGGAAATCTTTTGTAATCAAGAGTGGACCTAATTACAATTCAACTTTCGTGAGTTTTTAGCTGATGGTTTCTTCATGCTTTCGATACGATTTCCCTAAATACAGTGAATATTTTCTTATTCTCTGAAATATATTGCAGGTTGTGGTCCTTGTTGTCTTAGTGGCTATCCTTCTAGGATACCAATCTGGAAACCGGACTTAGACCATGTGTAAGTAAGTATTATCATAACAACATCCTTACATGATACAGAGTTTTTCCTATTATGTGCCGTGATTTTAACCAACTTGTTTGGGATTGAAGTATTGCTGTCGTATGCACCTATGATTTGAAAGACCATACTATCTAATCTTCTATTATATAATATCTGGATCATGTCATGAAGTATTTTCCTAGTCTTTTGTACCTTAGGGGTGATTCATGCTACGAGCTTCTCTTATGACCGAGAGGTCAATTCACACTTAGCTATAGTTAAATAAGTTTTACTATAGCTATAGATCACAACTTCTAAGTAAATCATAGAGGACTTTCATGTAAACTATATATGCCTAAGGTCATAATTACAAGTGTTCAATGAAACCACATGTTTTTGTAAACAAATTGCAAACTTAAAATGTTTCTTTTGATTAACAACTAGCATATCATGCAGCAGAATGATTGTTTTAGTTTGTTCTTTTGCCTTTTAGTAGTAACTGTGTTTAGAAGTCATCCGGGGAGATATGGAGTAGTCTATCACGTTGAGTAAATAGGTGTTTGCTATATATTTTCTTCATTTTCCTTTTGCAGGACTGTTGTTAGACGAAAGTCCGGTAAAAAAAGAGATGGCACAAGCTCTTGGACGAGTGTGTGATAGCTGCAGATTTTGTCATCAAGGATTAGTAATGCAAGGGTTAATAATACAAAATTAGTTGTAAATTGTAATACATTGTCATCCAAATCTTCAATCTTTTGCTAGTGGTGGAAGAAAGTTGTTATTCATTTATTGTAAGAACTAGGTGGTTATGGCCTGTGCTAGCACGAGTCCAATAATGTAAAAACTTGAACTTTTATTTTTGATTAACTTCATTTTGATATGAAACTGCAGATGATAAAAAAATGATGGATGAAAGTCATGACAATCAAATCGGATAAAGTCGACAACGTATACTAACTGTTGCATATTATCATACTAGTTTCTGGACACGTGTGTTCCATATATTATTTTATAAATTTGTTAGGACTATTATAATTCAATGAAAACATGTGTGTAATGAATACTAAAATGGAACAATCTCAAATAAATGTTGTGACAGTAATTTTTTTTTTAATAGAAAACTAAATTAAAGAAGACTAATAGAGAGAAAATAATAAAAAAATAAACATAGAAGAAAATATTAACATACGCATCGTTCTTAAGACTTTAATCATAACAATATATACATGGAAAAAGAAATACAAAATCAGTACATAATTTTCCGAGTTTTTGTCAACACCTTCTCTCATATCCAATCAAAACTCAAAAGTCTTCTCCATCAAGTCAAACAAAAACATGAATCGAATAGAAAAATCACTTCATTTTAGTAAAGTGATATATATATATACTAGTTTTTTGACATGTGCGTTGCACGTGATTATCAATTAAGAAAATATATGTTATAGCAAATAGTATTTGCTTATTTAAGTGAAGATTTGACTAATAAACTTTGCACAAAATAATATTGCAGATTCTTTAGTGAATGTTCAATGTGGATCGTCATATATATCTTTTATTCATGCAAATCTATGAAGACGGTCAATGAAAAAAATTATTAGTTAAATGCAATAATGCATATATTTATTTCAATTTGATGATGTTCAATCATGTAATTAGTCGTATCTCAGTAATATTACCTTATAGACGATATTTGTTGTGTATTTTTCTTGTCATCTAAGCAGGTGTGCTTTGCACGTGTATTTCACGTTAAACTGTTTAGATGTCAAATGAATATTTGAAGAGAACAACTACATTTTATTTTTTAGAACTAATCTTTGTGTATTAATTTTTATTTTGTCAGTTATAACATAATGGATGACGTTCTTGTTGTTGGCTCTCATATTTGACTTCTCGATTGACTGTATACATAAATCAAAGATAGTTATTCGACTATCCATAGTTAACTGACCAGAAAAACTAAAAATTAAAATTAAAGAAGATATTCTATCTCTGAAATCATATATATAATAACCTGTTCATATACTTGTAAATAATTTTCAATTTATTCAATCAAGTATGATTCATCCAAGGAAAAATAACAACATCGTGTTATCACATATATAGGGGCGGTGTAATAATATGAAAAATTATTGGTCAAAAGTTAATACATGAGAAGATGAAAGATAAAAATAATTAATGTAATAACTGTGAGAATTCATAATATTATAATTAAAGAATGTTAAAGAGTGTGAACAATGTTTGCAATAATTAGTAATAACTAAGAGAATTTATAATGTTATAACTAAAGGATTAATGTGCAATATATGTATTTCTAATAAATTTTATACTTACATAAATAAATAGGACTTTTAATTAATGTTACTATTTTTTGTTATAGTTATTAGATTTTAATTTAGTGTAGGGACAAAATGAAAATGTTTATTCCATATTACTAAATATAAAATTTATTTTGTAATTGATAAATTCTTAAATGATTCATATATATTCACAGATTTTCACTCTTGAGTAGTTTAATACTTTTGGAAAAAGATGTTCAGAGGCATATATTTACAAGAGAAATTGTTAACAAAAACAAATAAATTTAGACTACATCATGTTAACTGCATATATTAAAACATTACACACTAATGTATATATTAAGCAAATAAATAATTATTATATCATCAAAATTATTTTCCTCAAGTACTCGAGAGTATGGAATGTACCTCTTAGAATAGAACGATTTACTTCATCAGAATAGCGGTACCTCATATTCTGCTAAACTTTGAACTAACTCAACGACACTAAATCACACGAAAATTTTTTAAAATGCAAGAAGATAGGAGATTAAAAAAAATTGTGGTTGAAAAATGAGAGGAAGCCCCTCTATTTATAGTCAACAAAGGGTAGTATGAACAAGTGTTTTTTTGTGTCTTATCTGAATAGTCATGACCTTTCCGAGAAGTCACAACTCTTTGGAAAAGTCACAACTCATCAGAAAATCACAACCATTTGAAAAAAGTCACAACTTATCGAAAAAGTCACAACTCATCGAAGAAGTCACAAGCTAAGTTAGGGATATTATAGTAATTTAACATTCAAGTTAGGAGTTCATGCTTTTAAGGTAATATATATATATATATATATATATATATATATATAAGACTAAGGTGGATATATCAATCTGGATGTTGATGACTTCACTACTTTAACCTTTAAATGAAAAGGATAATCTTGGGTGTGAGTTTCATCAAACGGAAAAGATGAATAATTTATATAGATAAGAATAGAGTAATATCAAAAGACATCTTAAAGTTTCAAATTAAACATTTGAAAGTTATAAAATATGAAAAGCGGGAAGGTTATGAATATTAAAAATGATACTTGAATAGGTAATTAGATATGCGTTGCACGTGTAATCTATGTCAATTAGTTCAAACTTTCTAAACCACATAAATATTCTTAAAACTTGTATGTGAGATATAAACCAAAATTTGAAAAAAATAATGCAAATTCAATTAGCAAAATATGAAATGAATACAAAAATCTATGTATAGATCAAACTTTATATGAAGGGAACATATAATAATTAAACGATGTTGACTTTGTTTGACTCTCTACATCTGTATCATTTCTTATTGATAGCATTTCATTTAAAAATATTATTAGGGGAGGAGATACTAAAGATAAAAACAATAGATAACTACTTCAATATCATAAATGTATAAGAGAATATTATAACGAATTTACATAGTATTGGAGAAATTCAAATAGAATCATAATTTATAAGGAGAAAGTGAGACAATTTTTTATTCAAATAGTATTGGAGAAAAAAATACTTACTCTCTATCACAAATGCACAATTGATATGTGTGCAAGCAAATTTCTTTAAATTCACTATTTAATCAGATTTTCTGGATAAATAGTACTTTTTCCAAGAAATTCTTATTTAGAGTTTATGATATAATAATGAACCTATATAGAAATATATTAGACAAATGAAAGGGTGTTATAAATTACACATAAATGATATTTGAGAGTTATGGTTATATAATTAATACTACCTCCGTCCACTTTTATTTGTCATGTTGTGCTTTTCAAAAGTCAATTTGACTAATTTTTAAAGTTAAATTAGATTACATTAATTCAATTTATTAAACCAAAAAAATTAGATATTCAAAAACTATACGAAAATACTATAAATTGCAATTTCTTGTGTATCAATATGATTAAAAAATATATCGTAAAATGTTAGTCAATTTTTTTATAGTTTGACTCTAAAAAAGAAAACCATGATAATTAAAAGTGGACGGAGGGTGTAGAGGGTTTCAACAACAAAATTAGGGGAAGGAGAGAAGAAGGAAAGATCATAAAATGCAGAAATAATCATAGCAGATGAAGAGATGTGGTTTTATTTTCATGTTCAATCTTATTTATTAGTAGTTGTATTCATTGAATTTTGACCATTTAAAATTAATCTAGCATAAATATCAAAATATATGAGATATATGTTATATTTTGTACGCATATTCAGTAGAGTAGTGGAAAAGACTCTCAATGACATTATTATTATTTATTTAAAACATTTTAAATTGGTTAATCAAAATATATTTACAACCTTTTCACCTCCTAACTTAATTTCAAGCTAAAGAATCATAAAATAATCACGTTCATCGGTAAGTAACAAAGTGACTTGTTAATCATTAAGTGATGTTTTTCATCAAGGGAAGTAAATACACGATGCATTCTTTTTTCATTAATCAAGTCTTCATCCCACTGGATTTTTCTGGTAATATATTTAATGAGGCTTCGAACAATGCATATTAAATAACAGAGTACATTTTTTTTTCTTTTTAAATAGACATTTAAGAAGGAATGTTGTAAACAATTAGTGGATGTGGGTGTTTGATGGCCCACATATACTATAGCATGTTCTAGATTTTCAAGTTTGATAGGTCTAGATTCCCAAGTTTGAATGCTTATAAAAGGGCCTTGTATTTTAGATGAAAGACACACCAAAATAATAGAAAAAAAGTTATTACTACTACTATTACTACTTTATGTCTTTCTCTTTCTCTACTCTTCTTAATTTCAGTACACGATCTTTATTTAATAGCATTGCTTACATATCTTGCAAATTCTTGTTCTTAGGATTTTCCTCTAACTCAGGAAGAAATATTGCTAAGGAAGTGAAATGATTTATATTGTAAAATAATAACATGAATTAAAGTATCTAATGATTCTGTGGGAACATAAATTTCCTTTTCCTTCATCCTCTCTGGTGAGACCACTGTTGTCCGGCCAGATCTATATAGCAAGGAACAAAACTGTAGGGACTTCTGATGATGTCCAGTTCTTGTCACCACCAGCCAGGTTCAATCGTTCCTATTCTTCTCTTTATTTATTCATTTTGAGTAGTGATTTTTCAGAAAATCTTTCGTGGGTTGTTATCTTTCTTGTTCTACCTAAAATTCAAGTGCTGATTGTTGAGGTTTTAATCTTATAGATTGTGCTCAATTTCTGCTCTATGTCTTGTTGATTGGTGCTTTTTGGTGCATTTGCTCTATTTTTTTTTTGTTGATTCTTGCTTACTGATTTTAATTCTTGGCCTTTAATTTTGATATAGCTCCCTTACTTTAGTTATTCCCTATTTAGGTTGCATCTATTTTAGTAACTTTGGTGAACAATGTTGGACTAGGTATGTCCTCAATTGGGAGCAGGGGTAAGGGGCAAGAGTGGTAAGTGGGGGTAAGAGGTCCTCTTGTTTAAGGTTAGGGTCTTAGAACATAGGGTCATTGACGGGGAAATTCATAGAGCTAGTGAAGATCCTAAAGAAAAGGAATATTAATATAACTTGTATCCAGGAGATTAGATGAGTAGGTGTCAAGGCACGAGATGTGGACCGTAAGTTGTGGTACTCAGGGGGCTCATGGGATAGAAATGAAGTAGGTATTTTAGTAGAATGGGACTTAAGGGATCAAGTGGTGGAGTTTAGGAGGACTCCTGACCATTATAGGATGATGATGATTGAGCTAGTCATTGGAAGGTTTAATTAAAACATTATAAGCGCTTACGTGCCTCAAGTGGGCTTGAACAAGGAGGTCAAGAAACACTTTTGGGAGGATTTGAATGAGGTTATGAGGAGTTTATCGCACCGAGAAGATATTCATTGGTGGAGATTTCAATGGCCATATTGGGGCAATATCTAGTTGTTGTGGTGATGAGCATGAAGGTTGTAGTTTTGGGGATTGAAACGGAAGTAGAGCCTCACTCTTAGGTTTTGCTAAATATTTTGAGTTGGTGATAGATAACTCGTGCTTTCCAAAGATAGAGAACCATTTGGTTACCTTCTGTAGCACAGTGGCCAAAACACAGATAGATTATTTACTCCTCAAGAAAGGTGATAATGGCCTTTGTAAGGACTGCAAGGTTACCCCGAGTGATAATCATACTATCCAACATAAGATTTTGGTGATGGACCTGGAAATTAAGCGAGAGAGGGGGAAGAAGATAGTATATGAAAAATGAGAATTAGATGGGGTGCATTTACCCCTCCCCTCACTCGTAATATGGTGGAGAAGTTGCTGATGATGGAGGCTTGGAGAAGTAGTGGGGCTGAAAACTATATATGTGTAGTGACCCGTAAGGTCATTTTTGGAAATTTTCATAAAAATTACCATTTAAACCCTTTCGAAAGTTTCCCTGAGTCATTTCTATTCAGTTTCTGAAGTTGGTTTGGAAATACTATTGAAAAGCTATGATTTTTGGAAGGTGTAAAGTGTTTAAAAGTGGTTTTTGGTATCAATCGGATTTTTGAGTCTCGCAATGGAATTTTGTTAGTTCCATCAGTTTAGAAATGTCAAATTTGATAAAGGAGAGTTGTCGATTTCAGATTCGAGGTTGTTTTGTGGATTTGAGCTCTTGAGTTGGAAGTTTGGGTGATTTATGACCAAGGGTTGACTTTTGTCAATGTTTGGAATTCGGTGGATTGAATTAGATTTTTGATGGTTCTAATGGATTTGGGGGATGATTTTAGACGTAGGAAAGATCTTGGTTGATTTTTTTAAAGTCCCCGATGTTAGATTGATCTTTTTGAGAGTTAAGTAAGTTTATTGCAATTTTCCTTGGTTTTGATCAAGGAGACTTTAGATTCGTGTTTCGATGGTTGCATTGAGTCTCAAACGTTGAGTTTAGTTGGGTAGCATATCTGGTTTGTGTACTCAGGGTTCTGAATGAATCTCGAGGGTCCATTCAATGATTTTATTCATTGTGTGAATTACTGGTTTCTGATCTCTAGTGTCTGATTAGTTGTTCATTGTGATTGTGAGGCAATCACTTGATCATATAGCGTTGTTTGTGTGACCCTCGCGATCATGTGTAGGGTTGTCAAGATCGCGCAGAGTCAATTTCTTGGTCATCGTGATAGCGTGTGTCCCAGTCGCAATCGGAATCGCAATGGTCAACTTTAATGAGTTGACCTGTTTACTCATCGCTCTCACGAGGCCTTAGGTTGTGATCGCTAGAGTAGTTGAAGTATGAACATTGTTTTCTTCTGAAAATTTGGATTTCTTCCCTTTTCTCCCATTGTTGAACCCTTGTAGCTCGGTTTAGATGATTTCTAAACGGATTTTCAAGTTTCTTAGATTGGGTAACAACTTCTAACTTTCTATCTCTTTTACCCATTAATAATATTTTGAGGATTAAACTTGGATTTTGAGTCTAAAATTTGAATGTTTTTTAATGGTTAAAGGTTTTGGATAAAATGTTGTTTTTAGATTGAATTCAACTCTGTTTTTGAAATGGTTTTCACCAGTGGTTCCCAACTTTCTTGGGTAATACAATTTCGTATAAGTTTCCAGATTCAAACCTTATTTTTGGAATTGAGTTTTTTGAGTCGATTTGACCTCATTTTCCATAAGTCTTGATATAGGTGCTGTTAAATTTGATTTCTTACTGGGATTACTTATTTGAATAGATTGCATTGATTTGAAGACCCAATGAAAAGGAAAAGCTCAAGTCCCGGAGTGATTGTTTGAGGCAAGTGAACCTCTTAACATTTGTTAAGTATATATAATCTCGTATTTCTTTATTGTATGTGTTGGGGAGTAATATTTGGTGATGGAATTGACATGCTCATAATGAATAATTATAGTTTAGAAAGAGGGTAATAAAAAGGTAACTTGATGATATGGACGCGTAAAGTGTTGTGGATAATTTGGATGTTTGCATTGATTCACAATTGGGGTTGTATCATGATTGTGTTTATAAGGTGTGTGTATTGATATGAAATACATCATATTCTCATGATTTGTGTGAACATGCCTACTTGCATTGGTTCTAAAATATTGTGATGAGATCTATTGTGATGATGATGCCGAAGGGAAATGGTTTCGATGATGCCGAAGGAAAATGGTTTCAGCGAGTGAGATATGCCGAAGGGAAATAGTTTCGACGAATACGTGGACCTTGTAAGTCACCAATGGGTTCTACCTGATATTCTACAGATGTGTATTGTAGGACAGACATGCATCACTATATTTGACATTTCATCTTATTGCATTGCACATTAGTATTTTCGTGAACCTTGTGATTGTTTGTGTTGGGAATTATGCTTAAAGCTTATGGACCTCGTGTTTATGAGTTGTATGCATTGAAGGGTTGATATTCATGTTAATGTATTAATTATGAACTTCTAGGCTGGTTGATTCTGGGCAGGTTGTAATTGTAGAGGTTCGATTGGAGTGTTTGGAGTACCCATACATTATATTGCTTTCCTTCGTGTTTAGTGGTTTGCTTACTGAGTACCGTGTTGTTTAAAGATCACTCTGCTACACTTGTGTAGGTTATGAGCCTGGATCTTTGTGATTATTCTGCCCTAGTTCGTTCGAGGCTTATTGTGGAGAGTTGAGAGGTAGTTACTTGGTTTATCCGCAAAATTTCTTACTCATTTATATGGACTTGTTCTATTCTAGAAACAATGACATTGAGACTTGTATTTACTTTATTTCTATTATAATACATTAGAGGTTTGTACGTGTGACAACTTGATTTTGGGGGTTTATTTAAATTAATTTTGATTTCCACATTTCTTTATGGTGTTAGACATTTTTTTAAATGTAGTTTAACATTCATCGTGTTATTTGGGTCTTAGGTTGACTTGTCTTGGTGGGATAAGACGAGTTCTATCACACCCTAATTTGGGTCATGACAATTTGGGAAAACACAACTAGTTGCATTCAAGAAACAACTAGAGAAGTTCTAGGGATGTCGAGGGGTAACATGGTCATCGAGGGGATTCGTGGTGGAATAGAGAAGTCCAGGGTAAAATGGAAGTGATGAAGGATACTTATGTAAAATTGGTGGACTCCAAGGATGTAGAGGATAAACGGAAGAATAAGGCAACATATAAGGAGACAAAGATGGAGGCTAAGTTAGCGGTTACGATGGTTAAACACACACACACACATTCACACACACACATATATAAGATGAAGATAAAAAATTATACATGCTCGCAAAGGTTAGAGAGAGAGGGGAAGGCTTGATACCTTGATCAAGTGAAATGCATCAAGGATGAAGATGACATGGTTTTGGTGAAAGACAACCTCATTAGGCAAATATGGAAAACATACTTTCATAAACTCTTGAATGAGGAATGAGATATAGATATTATGTTGGGGGGATTTGGAGCACTCTAAAAGGCATCAAGATATTGGGTGTTGTAGGTGTATTAAGGTTGAGGAGGTTAAGTATGCTATTTATACAATGAGCAAGGGAGGAGTGTCCAGACTAGATGAGATTCTAGTGAAGTTTCGGAAGAGCAAAAATAAAATAGGCATAGAGTGGTTGACTAGGTTGTTTAATGTCATTTTTAAAATGACAAAAATCCATAAAGAATGGAGGTGGAGTACAATGATCTTGTTGTACAAGAACAAGAGTGATATTCAAAATTGTAACAATTACAAGGGCATCAAGGTTCTAAGTCATACTATAAAAATTTACAAGAGGGTGATAAAGATGATGGTAAAGAGGGGCATGCTTATTTTCGAGAACCAATTGAATTTCATGTCAGGTGACTGACTCTAGAAGCATCCATTTGGTAAGGAGACTGTTGGAGAGATATAAGGAAAAGAAGAAGGACTGCATATAATGTTCATTGTCCTTGAAAAAAGTTATGAAAAAGTTTTGAGGGATATCCTTTTGAGATGCCTGGAAGCTAAATATGTATTGGTGACTTACATTAGGGTAATAAGGACATGTATAATAGATCCAATACTCGATTAGAACGGTAGGAGTAGACTTTGAGAAATTCGTAGTTGAGATGGGGTTACACCAAGGATCAGTTGTCTCGTTCCTATTTACCTTGGTGATGGAAGAATTGACGTAGTGTATCCAAGATGAGGTGTCATGGTGTATGCTCGATTGACATAGTACTAATTGATAAGACAAGTGATGGAGTTAATGCTAAGTTAGAGGTGATGAGACAAACTCTGGAGTCTTAAAGGGTTTAAGTTGACCAAGGCCAAACCAACATATTTGAAGTGTAAGAGTGCATGAGGCTGACATGGAAGTGAGGCTTGAAACCTAAGTTATTTCCTAAGAGAGATAATTTAAAGTATCTTTGTTTGGTGATCTAGGGAAGTTGGGACATCGATGATAATGTCACTCATTGTATTAGTGTTGTATGGATGAAGTGGAGACTTCTGTGATGAGAATGTACCACTTAAACTTAAAGGTAGGTTCTAAAAAGTAGCAGTTAGATTGGCATTGCTGTATGGGGTGGAGTGATGGCCAGTCAAAAAATCGCATGTGGAGAAGATGCAAGTCAAGGAAATGAAGATATTGGTATGGATGTATGGGCACACCAGGAGTGATAAGATTAGGAATGAGGATATTTGTGACAAGGTGCAAATGGCCTCCATAGTGGAGAATGTGAGGGAAGCAAGACTAAGATGATTCAGACATATAAAGAGGAGATGCTCAAATACCCTGGTCAGCAGGTAGAAAAGGCCAGATACGAGGAAAGGTAGAGGTAGATTGAAAAGGTATTGGAGAGAGGTGATTAGATAAGATATTACCAACTCTAGACTATCGAGGACATCACATTAGATAAGAGGGTAGAGAGGTCGGGTATGAGGGTATCAAGTTTAGTATGCATGGAGTGTTGTCTTAATTCGAGGGGTTTAGCCTTTTCTTATAGTGTTTTGCTTTCGATTTCATTTACACTCGTTGTTAATTTTGTTTAGGCTATCACATTATTATGTGGTTGGTACTATTTTCTTATTAGTTGCTTTGTTATACTCAAGCCGAGGGTCCTCCAAATTTTTTTTCCTTACCTCCCAGAGGTAGAAGTATCATCTGCGTATACTCTACTGTCATGCCCCGAGCCTACACACTGGCGCTCAAGAACCATTGCAGGCCCCAAGCGAACCCTTGTCCTGGCTTACTTACTTAGCGGAAGACTTAGACATAAGAAAGAGAATCCAAATACAAGATAACTCAACATGTCTCAAACTGAACTCATAATGTTTTAAAAATAAATATTTAACTTAGCCAAAATGAAAACTCAAATCTGAACATAAGCCAATAACAAAATGATGACAAATAAACTAACATCTGACTGAATATCCATGAAGCCTCTAAANAAACTGAACTCATAATGTTTTAAAAATAAATATTTAACTTTGCCAAAATGGAAACTCAAATATGAACATAAGCCAATAACAAAATGATGACAAATAAACTAACATCTGACTGAATATCCATGAAGCCTCTAAAAACCTGAGATGGATGTCGGGACAGGCCCACGTCATCCTAATGAACTAAAGCTAATACTGAAATCAATATAAATGGATCCTCCAGAAAGCAATGAGGCTCACCACAAGACTCTGAACTGCTCACTGGATCTACGGTGCGCTGGATGCTGATCCTGATTACCTGCGTCTGCATCATAAGACGATGCAGGCCAACTGGCATCAGTACATTGACTGTACGAGTATGCGAGTTGGAATGCTAAAATACAACATAGACTTGAAAAGATTCTGAAAGAAACACTTACCTTGGCTCTTCTCAACTCATGAATACTTCACTGAACTATTTCAATATAAAGAAGTGTAATTAAATGCAGTATAAAGAAAAGCTTTAAAATATGGTTTTCAACTCTGTGTATTTAGAAATACAACAATAACTCTGTATGTATGCAAAGATACAATATAACTCTAAAATGTATGTAAAAATACAAATAACTATGTATATAAAAATACAATTAATGTTGTGGGAGTTTCTCTAACCGACAACAATCACTTAAGAGCTATAGTGATGATACAACACTTTATCTCACGCTGCCAAAGACCGACCTATACCTTGTTGGGGTATGGAAGCTAACTCCCTTAGTGGATCCATTAGTCTATGCTAAAAAGCACGAAAGGAATCATCTAAAAAGTATGACCATTTTCTACCCATGATGGCTACATGGTTTATAGAGACGTGAGTTATCTGAACTCAAACTCGTCCCCATATCGGTGCTCAATACTACTCCCAAAATATAATACTAGCTCTTTATGTTTAAAAACATACTTCTTTATGTGATTTGAGATAATTGCTCAAAAACTTAGCTCAAAGTCTATCTTGGAAATCAAGTTTCCCCTCTTGCTTAATTATGAAAGCATTTACTCTTTTCTGAAAACTAGCCCGAAGGCTCTTTGGAAATCGAGGTTTCCTTTTTTGTTTAAATGTGAAAACAATTTAAACTCTTTGGGAATACATAGTACCCATATACTTTTGAAGAAACAATCTTCAAACTTTTTACTCTTTACTGAACTCAAAACTCAAGTCTTAAAACAAAGTTAAAACATTTGGAAAACTTTATGAACTTCTCTTAACTTGACTCTTGACTTCTCTTGAGTTTGATCTTAATTGCTCTTGACTTGACTCTTAACTGGTCCTTGAATTGAATTATAGATTCAAGGATTTGTGATTTGTGATTGGAAAGATGTCATGTTATTTAGGAATGATTTTAGATAGCTAAACATGATAAAAGACCGAAAAATCAAAATCTGAGAGTGGGGCTGCGACGCGGAGAGACCTTAAAATTTTATTTTCAAAAATGACTTTTGAGACAAAACGCTCTGTGACAGCTCCGCGACGCGAAACAGAAATTCCCAAATCTGGGAACTAGCTCCGCGACGCGGAGGCAGTGCCGGATTTCATCTGACGAAATCTTCTTCTTCATTTTCGACTCTAAACCCTCTAAACTCCATAGGTTCTTTTACCCAACACTTAAAATCTATTAAATGTTCAAAGTACATCAGATTCTATTCAAAACTGAACCTAAAATCACAGATTAGGATCAAACAACTCCTTAATGAATTCAACGAACAAGAATTTAATGGAACGTCAGCAAACCCATCAAGAATTCAATTTCTAAGCTTTCAAGAACTTAAATTCACTGAAATAAATCATGCATGGCGTGTGGGCAATTTAACCCAATGCTATGTTATCTCACATACCTTGTAGGGATCACCCCCGACGAAATACACAAGTTAAACTTCGATGATCTTGACAAATCTTGAACGTTCTTCTCCTTTCTCCTCTTTTCTCCTCTTCTTTTCTCTTCTCTCAAAACCCTAACTCTTTTGGTAAAAGTGTAAACTGATCTAATTTAGCTTAGACCCCTAATTAATTACCAAAAACGAATTAAAATAAAAGGGTAAGGAAAAGACCAAACTACCCTTCAAAAATCTGATTTGATCCATATTAAACTCTTTAAAACGGATTAAAATAATAGGGCAGTGAAAAGACTAAAACACCCCTTAAAAATCCGGATTGGACATTTCCTTAATCCAACTGCCCAAATTCCAAATGGCATAACTTATTCATGCGAATTCGGAATCGCGCAAACTTGATGGCGTTGGAAAGATTATTCCAAGGGCTTTCCAACAATATCTGGAACTACAACTAAATCATTCTGAACTAGGAGTTATGGTTATTTGAAGTTGACCAAAAACTCACTTTTTCCTAACTTATACAATTTTCCAGATCTTTAATTCTTTCCTGAAAATGACTATTTGCAGTTTTAAGCTTCTTCCTAGCTATTTCAAATTGCGAGATGTTACATCTACCCTCCCCAAACCTACTTGTAGAATTCCACTGGGTATATTGTTTATGTTGTAATGTTTGAAAGGGAGATAAATAATTTGAAGAAAGTGAATAGTTATCCATGAAATAGTAGGCAGGTATTATGTCATGACCCGACTTACTGAGTCATGATGACACTTACTAAAACCCACTAGTAGGTAAGCCGAACTGTACGCAGAATACAAGTAGTGAGTACAAGGGTGGAACTATAGAAAAAATAACATTACAATAAGAAATGATCGAAATGAAAGCAAACCAAAACTATATACAAAGGATACCCTCCCAGAACCTGAAAGTCACGAGTACATATCTATCTAATGTGAGAAAGTACAAGTCCCATAAGTGGACCACAACAAGCCATCTCAAAGGGAAAAGACAAGCTAAGATATACATAAAAGGAGACAAGCTGATCCAGGACGCCAAGTGCTCACCTTCATCTCCAATATCCACAAGCTGCAAAAGACGGCACGAACGATCATCACTGGTGGCCGGTACTAGGACTTGCATGATAAAATGATGTAAAGTGTAGCATAAGTACCAAAACAAGGTACTCAATAAGTATCATAGGCTGACCAAGCAAGAAAGGTAAAAACAACAAGAAAATATAGAATCTAGACAGAAACAGAGGTCAAAGAGGATATTAAAAGAAGGCACATGAGCATACAAAAGTAAATCCATGTACAACTAAAATAAATCTAACTGGACCCCATAAGCCAGAAGGTACACTCGTGCACAAGTTTAAATAAAACCCGAATGGACCCCATAAGCCCGAGAGGTACACAAAACAACTAAGTCTATAATAAAGAAGAGTAACCCAGATCCAAATCCAAGGACGTAAGCCGGGCTCCCCGCCCAAGTAACTAAGCACTAGCCAACTCCCAGCCTAGCTAGTACGAGTGACAAACAACCCAAGGGGCCCAACCATACAGTCCACTCCTATGGCCGTAAGCCACCTAGCTAGCAAGAGTGGCCTGGGGTGTGTCAACTATGTAGAGGATCTCAAATATCAAAGGTCGCCCAGTCAGATAGCCCACCCAGGGGTGTCATGCCCTGAGGCTAACCCCCTAGGCGCGACAGGTGCTTAGTGTCATGAGTGACCCCATGCTAACCCATGACCTGACATATCTATACAAGTTCAGTTAAATCTTGCACTGTGTGGAAGTTAAAAACAGTTAATATCTGAAATAGGGAAAAACCCTCAAGTATGAATATATCAAATATATGAAGAGTATAGTGAGGACTGAAACAACACTTAACAACTCGAGCTGAATCTGCTCTATGTCTAAAAGCCTTTAACTAAATTGAGTTGTTGAGATATGACCCTAGATAAATCTAACAAGACTAAAACTATAGATAAAAGACTAAAAAGTAAAGATAAAATGCAACTGGAATACCGAGTAGCTCAAAATACTGATAATTATCTGAGAATGCAACATACATATAACAAAAGATATGTCATTCAAATTCTGAAGCATGATTTTCTGACTGATCTGCCTAGCAGGTATAATTCATGAAATAATAATAACTTGTAACACCTCGGTCTTAGAAAGCACTAATTTTAGAAAGAACTAAATTGGAAAGAGCTGAATTGAGGTTTGTACAAGTTACACTTCGATTGTGAGTTTTGGGTCAACTTAAAACTACCATAACTTTCCGTACAAGATGATTTAGGTAACCCATAAGATATCAAATGAAAGGTCTTTGAGTCCTCTTTCCAACTCCATCAAGTTTGCTAAATTTTGAGTTTGGATAAGGGAGATATGCCCGTTTGAGTGCAGCCTGTCTAGTTAAGACATTTCATCCGTTTTAAGGAGGGTAGTTTGGTCTTTTCCTTACCCCCACAAGCCCCACATGTTTTTCCACCCAATTAGGGGTCAAAGCTGATTAAAATTAGTTTATGCTAAAGTTTAAAAACGTTTGTAAGGTTAGGGTAATGTTCAAGAGGAGAATAGGGAGAAAAGTTTCAAGCATTCAAGAGTTCTTGTGATCTTGGAGGAATTTCGCCAAGGATTTGATCCTTTAGAGGTATGTAAGTTTTCATAGTGATGGGTTAGTTCACCCTCATGCCAATTATGAGTTCTTGATGAGTTTTCTTGAGGTTTTGTTCTTCATCCTTATTAATGGGGTTTGATGAGTTCTTGAGGTAAGGGTTTGAGTTTGAGGGTTTTTCTTGAGGAAAATTGAGTATATTTTCATTTATTTGTGTTGGGTTTATGAATCTAAGAAAGTCTGGAAGGAATCAAGCAATTCTAAGTGAATTAGGTCAAAAAATTGAGAGGAACAATTTGCCAGAATGTTCTAGGGGAGGGGTGGCCCGGCGCTCCCCAGATGTGCCAAAGGGGTTGGCGTGGGATGCCTGCAGTGTGCCAAAATTTACCTTCTAAAGTTGAGTGGCTGGCGCTCTTCGCTAGGATCGCCTGTCCCCGTTCTTCTTCCTTCTTTCGTCCCATATGAGTTCTTTTAAAACTTATCTTCACTTTCTTCCTGATTATAACTATCCAAAATACATTTAATCATTGATAAATCCTATATATCCTAATCATAATTTTTGAATTCACATTTCAAATTTAAGATATAGTTAAGAGTAAAGTTCGAGCGAGTCCTTTCAGTCGTTTTCAGAAGTCTTTTACAAACCTTTAAAACTTGTTGTAAGACTTGAGTACTTGAGCATGAGGATGAGGATAGTTGAGTTCATGGTTTCAAAATGAATATAAGGCAACTAATTATTTTCGAGTGTAAATGTTTTACTTTAAAAACGAGGGGAAACTTTGATTTACAAATGAGTTCATGAGGAGTCCTTGAGAATAATCTCTTTTAAGAGAACCTTTTGAGTAATAATCTTAGTGTTTGAGGATGAGGAAATGTTTTTAAAAATATGATCATGATTTATATTAATGGGAGTAGTATTGAGCACTGATATGGGGATGGGTTCAGACAACTTAAAGTCCTCATAAACCATGTATCCCAACATGGGTTAAAGGTCATACTTTTTAGACGATTCCTTATTGGTTTGAAGGATAGCTTAGTGGTTCCACTTAATTGAGGTTGTCTTATACTTCGACAAGGTATAGGACAGTGTCACGACCCAGGGGTACCCCCTAGATGCAACAAGGTACATAGAACCCCGAAAGGCTCCATGTAAGCCATTTTGCATATCATAACATAAGAATAGAACAATAAAGAGTAAAAAACATTTCAAGTCTAATTTTTCATAAATGAAAGCGGAAGTCTAGACTTGTCTCAACATAACCATCTATTACAATACTTGAATGAAATAGGGTCACAACCCATACAACATAGTCCGAAAAGGAAATACAAGAAATGTACTACAATGAGATAACATCAATCCTCGAATCATGAGGACTCACCAACAAGCTAGGAGAATAAGCAAATCCAAGCTTTAGCCACAACGATGATCATATTGAGAACCAGACCCTACACTTGGGAAAAATTGTAGGAAAAATATGCGTTAGTACAAAAATGCACTTAGTATGACATACGTGCATAAAAACCTTGAAAACATGCTAAAAGGGACATTTCATTTGAATGCATGCAATTTACTAAGTTAAAACATCATTATGAAGATAGTGGAAAAGCATAAGTCATAAGCATATTCATTACATAAATCTTCATAACATAAGAGAAACTCTTCATAAATACCCTCAAAGCATATACTTGAGAAATGCATGAATAAGACCCTATAAATATCACCCACGCTAAGTAAACTTTTTGAGTAACCATAGTTCATAATTCATATTGTTGTTCATATTGTTGTCATAGTGGGAATAAGCCTTAACCGACATAGACCATGTGAGCTTAACATGGAATCCGGTGTTACCCACAACGAAAAGGGTTGTCCTACTTGCCTAAGGTAGAACCATACTCTTAGCTTAGGTGGATCCACTAGCTAATTAACCTATGGGAGCACATAGTTTAATGGATAAGGAGATTGCTACTAGAAACCTGGACTCAACTAAGGTAGGAGGTTTCAATCTCATGGGACCTACTTTGGGAACCCGAACTCAACTAGTGTAAAAGGTCCCATTGGGAAGCCGGAATCAACTAGCGTAAAAGTTTCCATCTCATATACAATATCCACTCGGTGCTAAGCATTAATTTCCATGGAGTACATATTAAGTCTTGACTTAAGTACATATTCATGGAAGAATGTCTTGACACTCAATCTAACATAATTCATAAAATAGCTCATTAGATTATGCGTGAGAATAACCTTTCACCGTCCATGTCTACATATAGATTCAATAGGTGAGAAAGCCTTTCAACGCTAGAATAATGATATTGTGAGAAACCTTTCACATCATAATCTTACATAAGTTTGTATATGAGAATAACCTTTCAACAACAAAACAACTAGATCATAATCATAATCACTTCACTCTCAAAGTGTTCTTAAAGCATATACTAAACTTCATAAATCATGCATTATATCATAATTTACCCTTTCAAAGATCAAAGCTCATATCAAATCAACACATCTAGAATTCACTACATTAGACATGTATATTAACATAATTCAAGTAACCCAATTACTACAAGCATAATCTCATAATATTCTTCTTTCATCAATACGCCCACATCACAAAATCATAATTTAGGAATATGGGGATTTCATGGGTTCTTGGGGATTTCAACATAAAAGCCAAAATAAATAATCAATTCAATCATAATATAAAGTAATTCAAGCATTAGAATCGTTTTAGAAGGGAACCCATGACTTTGGAATCAAACCCTAGTTTTTGGGGATTTCTATCTTTGAAATTGAGATTTTGAAGGATCTCCATGGATGAATTCTATCCATGGATGAAGAGCTACCATACACCTTAGAAATGAAACCCAATGAATTTGAGAAGAAAACCTTGCTCCTTGAACCCTAGCTCCAACTTCCTTCTTCTTCTTCCTTGAAGTTCTAGAGAGAGAATATTTGAGAGGGAATTAGATTCTTTTTGGTGATTTAGAAATAATGACTTGGATGACTTTATTTAGTAATATTAAATCCTTATATAGGTGATCTAATTTAGGCTAAAACGACATCACTTAATATAAATTAAAACCGGAAAATCCCAAAGTGCCCCTAAACTAATTCCTCAAAAATAGTTTCCACGCCTGAACCACAGACCCATGACCTACAGACCGTGTATGGAACCACAGTCTGTCCTGGTTGGGCATGGTTCATGGTCCGAGAGCCTAATTTGCAGGCTTGGACCTACGGCCCCCACCCACGTGGCGTGGACTCACCCATGGGGCGTAGGCCCCCTCCGTTGGTCACTGTCCAGGCAGTTTCTAGGGTCCTCCTCAAGGACCCATGATTGGTCCTTGGGGGTCGTACCTTGACGTTCTAACACAAAACCCTTTATTTTTAAGTATGAGGAGTTACATTCAAGATTCTAACCCTCACGTAAGGCTCTAGTTTAGCCTACTAGTTTCCGAATTGTTACAATATCTCCCCCTTGGGAACATGCATCCTCGAATGATGATCTAGACACCTTACGAAAGTAAAGACTCAAGACTAGCAGCCCATCATGCATGAAACATCAAAATAATGCACAATTCAAAGGAGGAAACATCAAATCCATCTCAAACATAAACAATGCATTACAAGGAAGTAGGAACTACATCTAACAACCCATTATGCATGAAAACTCAACATTTCTTATATTCATAGGATGAACTACCTTCTCCAAACTAAAAGCGTGCTCAACACATTCTCAAAGAGCATTTATGGAATGTACTTACAAAAAGCACAACTAAGCATGTTAAACAATTCATCTGATGAAGCATATAGGCAACTCTTACTCAATACACAACAACGTGAGGAAAATCAACCATAAGAACTTATTTTCTTTCTAAACATGAATTTCATCAAGAACATGCGTGACATAAGGAAATCATGGAAAAACACATATAACACACATGACTCCCAAAACAAGAAAACTCAAGAGGAACTACTCACATCAAGCTTGAATAGGAGTAGAAAGAAAGAGATGAGGATATCGAGACTTCATATCGGCCTATGCCTCCCAAGTAGCACCCTCAACTAAGTGATTTCTCCATAAAACCTTTACGGATGATATTTCTTTGTTTCTCAATCTCTTGACTTACCGTTCTAGGATCTCTACTGGAACCTCTTCATATGAAAGATTTTCGTCAACTCCCAACCCTTCTAGAGGAATAATGGATACCGGATCTCCAATACACTTCTTAAGCATATAATCATAAAATATCGGATGAACTGGGGCCAATTCATTTGGAAAATCCAACTCATAGGCAACCATCCCAATACATTTCAAAATTTTTTATGGGCCTACATGCCGGGGACTAAGTTTTCCTTTCTTTCCAAATCTCATCACACCCTTCATGGGTGAGATTTTCAAATAGACCCAATCATTAACTTCAAATTCTAGATCCTTTCTTCTTACATCGGCGTAAAACTTTTGTCTACTTTGAGTCATTCTCAACCTCTCTCTAATAAGCCGATCTTTCTTAGTGGCTTCATAAACTAAATCGGGACCTATCAAAGCAACTTCACTAACCTCAAACCAACCAACTGGAGACCTACATCTCCTACCATATAAGGCTTCAAAGGAAGCCATACTAATACTTGAGTGATAACTATTATTGTAGGCAAACTCTATTAATGGCAAGTGGTCATCCCAATTACCCTTGAAGTCTATTACACATACCCTCAACATATCTTCCAATGTTTGGATGGTACGCTTCGCTTGCCCATCGGTTTGGGGATGATACACTGTGCTAAGCTTTACCTTAGTACCAAGCTCCTTTTGGAATGACTTCGAAAACTGAGAAGTAAATTGAGTACCCCGATCGGAAATAATAGATAGAAGAACTCCATGTAATTTCACCATTTCCCTTATATACAACTTAGCATAGTCTTCTGCCGAAAAAGAAACCTTGACGAAAATAAAGTGGGCTAATTTTGTCATCCAATCTGTAATAACCCAAATAGAATCATGTTGTGTCCGGGTGCGGGGTAAACCAACTATAAAGTCCATGTTCACATCTTCCCACTTACAAGTGGGGATACTTATATCTTGGGATAAGCCTCCCGGCCTTCGATGCTCAACCTTAACTTGTTGATAATTATGACATTTATCTACAAATCCCGCAATATCTTTCTTCATACCATTCCACCAATAGACTTCCCATAGATCACGGTACATCTTGGTGGCTCCCAAATGAATAGAATACCGAGAATTATGAGCTTCCTCTAAAATTTGTTCCCTCAAACCATCAACATTCGCAACACATAACCGACCTTGGTACCTAAGAACCCGATCTCCCCCTTGGGAGAAAGCCTCAACAGACTTCTTAAGTACTGACTCTTTCAACTCAACTAATATAGGATCAATGTCTTGTTTAGACTTCACATCCATCAAAAAGGATGATTCAGAACCATTATAGACCATGACACCACCCTTAGTGGAATCCATTAGTTGAACACCTAGTCGGGCCAAACTATGCACATCACGACCCAACTCTTTCTTTTCATCCTCTACATGAGCCACACTATCCATGGACAATTTACTAAGTGCATCCGTTACCACATTAGCTTTGCCGGGGTGATAAAGGACACTCATATCATAATCCTTCAAGAGTTCTAGCCACCTTCTTTGGCGAAGATTCAAGTCCTTTTGACTAAACACATATTGTAGACTCTTGTGATCAGTGAAAATTCATCCTCATGGACCTCATACAAATAATGCCTCCATATTTTTAAGGCAAACACAACCGCCGCTAACTCAAGGTCATGGGTAGGATAATTCTTCTCATGGACTTTAAGTTGCCTTGAAGCATAGGCAATCACTTTACTATTTTTCATAAGCACACATCCCAACCCAACTCTAGAGGCATCACAATACACCACAAAACCATCCGTACCTTTCGGTAAGTTCAACACCGGAGCGAAAGTAAGCCTATCTTTCAACTCTTGGAAACTTTTCTCACAAACTTCCAACCACACAAGCTTAGCCGTCAAAAGAGAAGCAATGGAATAAAATCCCACAACAAACCTTCTTTAGTAACCGACCAAACCCAAAAAGCTTTTAATGTCGGAAGGAGTTAGAGGTCTAGGCCAACTCTTGACCGCATCCGTCTTCTTATGATGTACCTCAATACCCTTGCTTGACACAATATGACCAAGCAATGCTACAGACCTTAATCAAAATTCACACTTGCTAAACTTTGCAAAAAGTTGTTGGTCCTTAAGAACTTGCAACGAAATTCTCAAATGGTCCACATGTTCATTCTCACTTGTTGAATAGATCAACATATCATCAATAAACACAATCACAAATATATTAAGGAATTGTCTAAACACCCTATTCATCAAATCCATATATACCGTCGGAGCATTTGTCAACCCAAATGACATAACCAAAAACTTATAATGACCATACTAGGTTCGAAAAGCCGTCTTGGGAATATCAACCCCTCTCACCCTCTATTGGTGATAACCCGAACGAAGATCAATCTTAGAGAAATAACTAGCCCCTTGAAGTTGGTCAAACAAATCATCAATTTTTGGAAGAGGATATTTGTTCTTAATGGTCACCTTATTCAATTGACGATAATCAATGCACATTCTAAGAGACTCATCTTTCTTTCTAGCAAATAGCACGGGAGCACCCTTTGGAGAGATATTTGGTTGGATGAAACCCTTATCTAGCAAATCCTTTCGTTGCTCTTTTAATTCCTCTAACTCGATCGGAGCCATTCTGTAAGGAGAAATAGAGATAGGTTGCGTATCCAGAAGAAGGTCAATACCAAAATCTATTTCTCTCTTGGGAGAAATACCGGGAAAATCATTGGGGAAAACTTCTGGGAACTCATTAACCAAGGGAACTAACTCAAGAGAAGGGGTTTTGGAATCTACATCCCTCACCCTAACCACACGGTAAAAGCAACCTTTTGAGGTCATCTTTATAGCTTTAAGGTAGGACACAATTTGACCTCTAGGCATAGAATTTACCCCCTTCCATTCCTATATAGGCTCATTTGGAAATTGGAATCTAACCACCCGAGTTCTAATTCTATATAGACATAACATAAATGTAACCAATCCATACCAAGAATCACATCAAAGTCTAATATGTCAAGCTCTACCAAGTCTACAAGAGTAACTCTATGGAACAAGGTAATGGGACATCTTCTATTAGCTATCTTAGCCACCACAAAATCACCAATCGGGGTAGAGACCGAAAAAAGTTCTAATAATACCTCAGGGAGCATATCAAACTTCATGGCCACATAAGGTGTCACAAAGGACAAAATAGCACCGGAATCTAACAAGGCATATATATCAATAAGAAAGACTTTTAACATACCGGTCACCATATCCGGGGCGCTCTCTTGGTCACCTCGGGATTGAAGAGCATAAAAATGGTTTTGATTTGGGGCATTGGAATTTGAACTGCTTGGAGGAGCTTGTTTATCTTCCCTTCCCTTAACCTTGAGCATCGGACAATCTCTCATCTTGTGGCCACTCTTTACACAACTATAACAACCATTCGTGCCAACTAGGCACTTACCATCATGTTTCTTTCCACACTTTACACAACTATGCCTATTCACATAAGAGCCACTACTATTACCTCCTTGGGGTTTAGGGTTAGACACCCTATCCTTGTTGACCCTTGGGGGAGCACTAGAGGAACCTTGGTTTGAAAACCTTTGTCTAAACCTTGTCCATCAGACCTAGCATTGGAGAAGTTCCCATCAACAGTTCTAGCTCTTTTCACCACCCTATTCTTTTCCTTGAGTTTTGAATCCTCAATTTGTTGAGCATACACCATAAGCCTTGAGATATCCATCTCATGGAGGAGCATTGCCGTACGACACTCTTTTTCATCCAAGTCAGACACACCCGACATAAACCTAGTCATTTTAGCCCTTGAATCTGCCACCATACTTAGAGCATATTTGGAGAGTTGGGTGAACTTTAGAGCATACTCTTTAACATTCATACTTCCTTGACGAAGGCTGATGACCTCTTGTACCTTTGCCTCCCTCAACCCTAGGGTGAAGAACCTATCAAGAAATGTTAATTTGAACAATTCCCATTCTACCATGCCTGCTCCTCCGAGTCTTTCACCCTTCCACTAATCATACCATACTTGAGCAATATCTTTTAGTTGATAGGCGGCTAACTCCACCTTCTCTTCTGAAGATACCCCCATAAGAGCAAGTACTTTATAAACCTCGTCAATAAACCTTTGAGGATCCTCTTCCACTTTGGAGCCATGAAATTTGGAAGGGCTCATTCGAGCAAAATCCCTAACCCTTGAAGCAGCCGAATTCATATTAGGATTCTACGAAGCTACAACTTCTCTATTGGCTTGAGCCGTCACGGCTTGAGCCAACATTTGGATAGTAGACCTAAACTCCGCATGGGTCACATTCTCAACCAAAGGATCAACCGGAGCTTCATGAGCTTGAGGATGAGCTCCTTGGTTCACATTATCATCTTGCATCCTTCTAACATTATCCCTTTGTATATTCATATCCTAAAGACACAAGAGAAGGATGAAGAGAAGGACTTTATAGAATTAAACTCTATGGCACGACTTAAGGGTAAATAAAGAAGTGTAGTTTCCTAATCATCTTTAGCCTCTCATTCATAAGTATGGCACGCTTCACACTCATGAACAAGACTCTACTAGACATGGCTTATGAGACATCATCCTAGAATCATTCTAAACCTCGTGCTTTGATTACCAAGTTTGTCATGACCCAGTGGTACCCCGTAGATGTAACAAGGCACATAAAACTCCGAAAGGCTCCATGTAAGCCACTTAACATATCATAACATAAGAATAAAACAGTAAAGAGTAAAGTGTATTTCAAGTCCAAAATTTTCATAAATGAAAGTGGAAGTCTGGACTTGTCTCAATATAGCCATCTATTACAATACTTGAATGAAATAGGGTAACATCCCATACAACATAGTCCAAAAATAAAATACAAGAAATGGGACTACAATGAGATAACATCTGTCCTCGAATCATGAGGACTCACCAACAAGCTAGGAGAATAAGCAAATCCAAGCTTTAGCCACAACGATGATCACCTTGAGAACTGGACCATACACTTGGGGAAAATGTAGGAAAAGTAGGCGTTAGTACAACAATGCACTAAGTATGATAGCCATGCATAAAAACCTTGAAAACATGCTAAAAGGGACATTTCATTTGAATGCATGCAATTTACTAAGTTAAAACATCATTATGAAGATAGTGGAAAAGCATAAGTCATAAGCATATTCATTACATAGATCATCATAACATAAGAGAAACTCTTCATAAATACCCTCAAAGCATACTTGTGCAATGCATGAATAAGACCCTTGTGTAATGTATGAATAAGACCTCATAAATCTCATCCACGCTAAGTAAAACTTATTGAGTAACCATAGTTCATAATTCATATTCTTGTTCATATTGTTGTCATAGTGGTAATAAGCCTTAACCGACATAGACCATGTGAGCTTAACATGGAATCCGGTCTTACCCACACCGAAAAGGGTTGTCCTACTTGCCTAAGGTAGAACCATACTCTTAGCTTAGGTGGATCCACTAGCTAAATAACCAATGGGGCCACATAGTTTACTGGATAAGAAGATTGCTACTAGAAACNTCGTGTATTCATATCTTGAAGACACAAGAGAAGGATGAAGAGAGAGACTTTATAGAATTAAACTCTATGGCACGAATTAAGGGTAAATAAAGAAGTGTAGTTTCCTAATCATCTTTAGCTTCTCATTCATAAGTATGGCACGCTTCACACTCATGAACAAGACTCTACTAGACATGGCTTATGCGACATCATCCTAGAATCATTCTAAACCTCGTGCTTTGATTACCAAGTTTGTCATGACCCAGTGGTACCCCGTAGATGTAACAAGGCATATAAAACTCCAAAAGGCTCCATGTAAGCCACTTAACATATCATAACATAAGAATAAAACAATAAAGAGTAAAGTGTATTTCAAGTCCAAAATTTTCATAAATGAAAGTGGAAGTCTAGACTTGTCTCAATATAGCCATTTATTACAATACTTGAATGAAATAGGGTCACATCCCATACAACATAGTCCAAAAATGAACTACAAGAAATGGGACTACAATGAGATAACATCTATCCTCGAATCATGAGGACTCATCAACAAGCTAGGAGAATAAGCAAATCCAAGCTTTAGCCACAACGATGATCACCTTGAGAACTGGACCATACACTTGGGAAAATGTAGGAAAAGTAGGCGTTAGTACAACAATGCACTAAGTATGATAGCCATCCATAAAAACCTTGAAAACATGCTAAATGGGACATTTCATTTGAATGCATGCAATTTACTAAGTTAAAACATCATTATGAAGATAGTGGAAAAGCATAAGTCATAAGCATAGTCAATACATTGATCATCATATCATAAGAGAAACTCTTCATAAATACCCTCAAAGCATACTTGTGCAATGCATGAATAAGACCCTTATGTAATGTATGAATAAGACCTTATAAATCTCATCCACGCTAAGTAAAACTTATTGAGTAACCATAGTTCATAATTTACATTCTTGTTCATATTGTTGTCATAGTGGTAATAAGCCTTAACAGACATAGACCATGTGAGCTTAACATGGAATCCGGTCTTACCCATACCGAAAAGGGTTGTCCTACTTGCCTAAGGTAGAACCATACTCTTAGCTTAGGTGGATCCACTAGCTAAATAACCAATGGGGCCACATAGTTTACTGGATAAGAAGATTGCTACTAGAAACCCAAACTCAACTAAGGTAGAAGGTTTCCATCACATGAGACCTACTTTGGGAACCCAGTCTCAACTAGTGTATAAGGTCCCATTGGGAAGCCGGACTCAACTAGCGTAAAAGTGTCCATCTCATATACAATATCCACTCGGTGCTAAGCATTAATTCCCACTGAGTACATATTAAGTCTTGACCTAAGTTCATATTATGGAAGAATTTCTTGACACTCAATCCAACATAATTCATAATATAGCTCATTAGATCATGCGTGAGAATAACCTTTCAATGTCCATGTCTACATATAGATTCAATAGGTGAGAAAGCCTTTCAACCCTAGAATCATCATATTGTGAGAAAAACTATCACATCATATCATAATCATACATAAGTTTGTATATGAGAATAACCTTTCAACAACACAACATCTAGATCATAATCATATTCACTTCACTCTCAAAGTGTTCTTAAAACATATACTAAACTTAAAGAATCATGCATAATATCATAATTTACCCTTTCCAGGATTACAACTCATATCAAATCAACACGTCTAGAATTCACTACATTAGACATGGATATTAACATATTTCAATTTACCCAATTACTACAAGCATAATCTCATAATATCCTTCTTTCATCAATACGCCCACATCACAATATCATAATATGGGAATATGGGGATTTCATGGGTTCTTGGGGATTTCAATATAAAAAACTATAATAAATCATCAATTCAATAATAATATAAAGTAATTCAAGAATTAGAATCGTTTTAGAAGGGAACCCATGACTTTGGAATCTAGCCTTAGTTTTTGGGGATTTCTATCTTTGAAATTGAGATTTTGAAGGGTCTCCATGGGTTAATTCTATCCATTGATGAAGAGTTACCATACCTTAGAAATGAAACCCAATGAATTTGAGAAGAAAACCTTGCTTCTTGAACCCTAGCTCCAAATTCCTTCTTCTTCTTCTTCCTTGATGTTCTAGAGAGAGAATATTTGAGAGGGAATTGGATTCTTTTTGGTGCTTTAGAAATAACGACTTGGATGACTTAATTTAGTGATATAAAATCCTTATATTGGTGATCTAATTTAGGCTAAAAGGACATCACATAATATTAATTTAAACCGAAAACACCCAAAGTTCTCCTAAACTAATTCCTCAAAAATAGTTTCATGGCCTGAACTATACCCATGACCTACGGACTGTGTATGGAACCACGAACTATCCCGGTTGGGCATGGTTTATTGTCAGACAACCTGATTTGCAGGCTTGGACCTATGACCCCCTCCACGTGGCGTGTCTGACCCACGGGGCATAGGTCCCCTCCATTGGTTACTGTCTAGATAGTTTCTAGGGTCCTCCTCAAGGACCCCTGGTTGGTCATTGGGGGTCGTACCTTAATGTTCTAACACGAAAACCTTTATTTTTAAGTACGGGGAGTTACATTCAAGACTCTAACCCTCATGTTAGGCTCTAGTTTAGCCTACTAATTTCCAGACTGTTACAATATCTCCCCATTGGGAACATTCGTCCTCGAATGATGATCTAGACACCTTACGGAACTAAAGACTCAAGACTAGCAGCCCATCATGCATGAACTATCAAAATTATTCTGGGTCATCAACATGCGCACCTTTGATACCATTTGCAGTTCCAGTTAGCTTGGTGAGCCTCATTGCTTTTAGACGATTCCACTTCTATTTTCAATCTTATTCAGATGTCGTGGGTCTTGTTCCGATGTCTATCATAGTTATTAGAGGTTTTGTAGAAAGTAGTGTTTGGAGGAGTCTTTTCTATTTCCATTGTTATTGTTTAAGATTTGAATACTTTAGATATTCTAAGTTAATTATCTTGAGACATTTGAGTTAATATTCTCAAATTGAGGTCATGTACTATTGAGTTAGTCTTTCATTGATTATTGAGCTAGGCCAAGGGTTCGCTTAGGGACCAACAATGGTTCTCGAGTGCCGACCACTTCCAGGGTGTAGGCTTGGGGCGTGACAAAACTTACAAAAGCTAGGGTTCTGAGTTCTATACATAGGACTATACTAATTAACCAAGAAACATATGATCAATAACATAGAAACTATAAAACCTAAATTTCAATGGATCCCTAAGATTTAGGAACCCTAGGTTTGAACAATTTATGGAGAAACTGAAGAATTGACTGAATTCTAAGGACCTAATGGGTGAAAGGAACCCAATAGTTATATCCCACATACTTGGTGGTGAAAACTACGGAGACATCATTTGGATTTTGGAACTGAACTTGAAGAAGACCTCAACTTGTTCTTGGGAGAAACTGTCGCCTCTTTCTCTTCTCTTCTTTCTAAGTTGGATGATTTTAGGAGAATGAGGGTTTATGTAGTTTATGATTAGATTACTAGACTTAGACTGAGTAAAATGACGTAGTTTAAGCACCAAACGACATAATTTAAATGCATAAGGGAAAAGACTAGTGCGACCCTGACTTAAGTACTTACGAAGTGACTGCAAGAGGGGCTTCACGGGCCGTCATGATCACCATGGCCTATCTAGCAGGTCGTGAAGATGCCCTACCCGACATGGCTTCACTAAAAAGAGTATACATTTTTACTTCAGACTTGGAATTAGGCAAACTCAAGGACTTTGGAAAGAGGACTCGAAGATATTTAATTTGATAGTTCATAGACCACCTAATCCATTTTGTGCCGAAAGATATGATCGTTTGAAGTTGACCTAAAACTCAAAACCTGACAAGCCTCTTTCAGGTATGACTTCATGGTCTGTGTGAAGCTCCATGGACCGTTTAGGCATTTGTGGTCCTTCACAGTGAACTTGGGTGCAACCTATTTGACTGGGTTACTTGTACAAACCCATAGATGGGCCGTCCAAGTCACCACGGGCCGTTAAAGGCACCTTCTAGGTGACTCCCTCCCAGGCAGCCCCTGGAGGGTGGTTCACGATACCCTTGACGGGTCGTGAACTCATAGATGGACCGTCTAGGTGACCCTTTCCAGGGCAATCCTGGATGGTCACTCACGACATCCTTAATGGACTGTGGTCCCTACACAGACTGTCTAGGGTGCTGTGAAGGGTCCATGGTCCTTTTTGGATTCATGGACTTACCCAATTTCCCCTTTTAGCCCTTTCTCGAAGTTCTAGGTGTTACAATATCTCCCTCTTGGGATCATTCATTCTCAAATGAAGACTAAACAAGCTGAGGATGGAGGAAATGAGCTGCAATCCCTACCACTGAGTACTAGACACTGATAAATTGAGTTTCATGAACATGTAAATATATTGAAATACAAGGATAACCGAGGGAACAAGATATTGAGACTGAATTACACAAGAGCAAAGTGACAGATTGGAGAGAAACTATTACCTCAAGTTGAAACGGAATCGAAAGGAAAAAGGTGAGGATACTTGGCCATTATGTTTGCTTCTGCTTCCCAAGTAGCTTCCTCTATGGACTGAATCTTCCACAAAACCTTTACTGAAGCGACTTCTTTATTTCTTAACCTGCAAACCTAGCAGTCAAGAATTTCAACTAGAATCTCCTCATAGGTGAGGATATCCTTCATATCCACACTCTCTAAAGGTACTATCGATGCCAGATAACCCACACATGTCTTCAACATGGAAATGTGAAAAACGGGATGAACCGCTTCTAGTTATGTTGGCAACTCTAACTCATAATCCACATTACCAACCCTTTTCAAGATTTTATAAGGACCTACACACCATGGGGCTGATCTTATCTTTCTTGCCAAATCTCATCACCCCTTTCATGGGTGACACCTTTAGGAAAACCCAATCATTAATTTCAAACTCAAAGTCCTTTCTCCTTACATCTGCATAGGACTTCTAATGACTCTGTGCTATATTTAGTCAATCTATGGTGAGTTGAACTTTCTCCATAGCCTCATGAACCGAATCTAGCACAATAAAGGATGCTTCACCTACTTCAAACTAACCAACTAGAGACCTACATCTATGCCCATATAGTGCCTCATAAGGGGCCATCTGAATACTGTATTGAAAGCTATTATTATAAGCGAACTCTATGAGAGGTAGGTCATCATCCCAATTACCCTTAAAATCAATCACACAAGCTCTCAACATGTCCTCTAAGGTCTGAATGGTACGGTCTGCCTGACAATCCTTCTGCGGATAAAATGTTGTACTGAGATTTACCCGAGTACCAAGACCTTCTGAAATGATTTCTAGAAATGAGATGTAAACTAGGGACATCTATCTGAGATGATAGACAAGGGAACCATACAACCTAACTATCTCGCTGATTGGAGTCCATAATAATCCTCCACTAAATCCGTAGTCTTGACAACCACGAAGTGAGCTGACTTAATGACTCTACCCACTATCACCCAAATGGAGTCATATTGTCCGCGAGTACGAGCTAAATTCGTAATGAAGTTCATGTTTGTCACTTCCCATTTCCATGTAGGGATGTTAATCTCTTGAGTCATACCTCTTGGTTTATGATGTTCTACTTTAACCTATTGATAGTTACGACACTTAGCCACAAAATCTGTGATGTCCTTCTTCATGTCGTTCCACCAATAGACTTCCTGTAGATGACGGTACATCTAAGTAGAAATAGGATGAATAAAATGTCTAGAATTATGGGCTTCTGTAAGGATCTGTTGCCTCAACTCACCCACATTTGGAACATATAAGTGACCCTGGTAACGAAGCACACCATCTCCCTCTTGGGAGAACACCTCAACTCTCTAGTGATGAACTCTACCTTTCAACTGAAGCAATATAGGATCACTATCCTTTTTCTCCTTAACATCTCCTACCAACATAGATTCTGACCCATTCTGAAATATCACACCACCATCTAACGTGTCCATACGGCAAACTTCTAAGCGAGCAAGGCGATGAACATCTCTGTCTATTTTTTCTCTTTCTCAACGTGTGCTACACTTCCATGAATAATCTAGCTACACTTCCATGAATAATCTATTAAGGGCATCAGCCACTAAATTGGCCTTACCCAGATGGTAGAGCACATTAATGTCATAGTCTTTGAGGAATTCAAACCATCTCCTTTGACAAAGATTCAACTCTTTTTGGGTCAACACATACTGGAGGCTCTTATGATCTGTGAACGCATCAACATGAACACCATACAAGTAGTGTCTCCAAATCTTGAGGGCAAACACTACGACTGCAAGCTCGAGGTCATGAGTTGGGTAGTTCTTCTCATGGACCNAAGATCAACTCTTTTTGGGTCAACACATACTGGAGGCTCTTATGATCTGTGAACACATCAACATGAACACCATACAAGTAGTGTCTCTAAATCTTGAGGGCAAACACTACGACTGCAAGCTCGAGGTCATGAGTTGGGTAGTTCTTCTCATGGACCTGAAGCTGTTTGGAAGCATAAGTTATTACCTTACTCTACTGGATCAACACATGACCCAGGCCGACCCTGGATGCATCACAATGAACCACATAACCGTCTAAACCATTTGGTAAGTCAAGACATGAGTTGTAGTCAACCTGGTCTTCAGTTCTAAGAAGCCTTGGTCACACCCATATAACCAATGAAACTTGAGCTTTTTCTGAGTCAACTTGGTTAATGGGGAGCTATGGATGAAAATCCTTCAACAAACCTCATATAGTAATTGCCAAACCCAAGAAAAACCTGATATCATTCAGAGAGATGGGTCTGGGCTAGTGTTGTACTACCTTAATTTTATAAGAATCCACTCAGATTCCTTCGTTGGTTACCACATGACCAAAGAAAGCAACCAACTATAACCAGAACTTACATTTGTTGAACTTAGCGAATAGCTGGCGATCCTTGAGGGTTTCTAGAACAACTCTAGGATCATTCGCATGCTCTTTATCACTCTGAGAATAAATGAGGATATCATCAATAAAGACGATGACGAACAAGTCAAAATACTATTTGAACACCATGTTAATTAATTCCATGAAAGTTGCAGGAGCATTTGTTAGTCCAAAAGACATAACTACAAATTCACAGTGACCATATCAAGTCTTGAATGTTGTTTTCAGGATGCCACTATCTCTCACACTGAACTGATGATAGCCGGATCAGATGTCTATCTTTGAAAAATAACTAGCACCTTGAAGTTGGTTGAACAATCCATCAGTCATGGGGATGGGAGACTTATTCTTGATCGTGACTTTGTTCAACTGATGATAGTCAAGACACAATATGAGAGAACCATCTTTCTTTCGCACGAACAACACTAGCACCCCATAGAGAGATAAAGCCTTTATCTAGAAGGTCTTTCAACTGTTCTTTCAATCTCTTAAGATCAACTGGAGCTATTATATAAGGAGGAATATAGATAGGATAGGTTTCTGGAAGGAGATCTATTCCGAAGTCAATTTCCCTTTCGTGGTAACTTTTGGAAGATCTTCTACAAATACTTTTGGAAACTCATTTACGACTAGGACTGACTCAAGAGTTGGGGTTTTGGAGTTTGAATTCTTAACCCAAATAATATGATAGATATACCTTTTAGAAATCATTTTCCCGGCCTTAAGGTTATAAATAAATCAACCTACAGGCACTGAGTTACTACCCTTCCACTCTAAGCCTGGCCCTCTTGGAAACTGAAACGGAACGATCGTAGTTCTACAATCGACTGAGGTATAACAAGAATGCAACCAATCCATGCCTAAAATGATATAAATATCTATCATTTCTAACTCTACAAGGTCTGTTGAGGTGATTTTATTGGAAACTGTGACATGAAAATTTCTATATACCCATATAGTTATAACTAGGTCACTAACTGGAGTAGAGACCGACAAAAATTCTGAGAGAGTTTCTAGACTGACACCAAAGTTTATTGCTATATAGGGAGTTACAAAATAAGGTGTAGCCCTTTAATATAACAATACATAAACATCTAAATGAAAGACTTGTAATGTACCAGTGACCACATCAGGAGAATCTTCTTGGTCCTGAAGAGAATACAACCTATTATGGTGCTAATGACACTTGCACCTTCACGATGCACCCTGTTGAGTAGGGTGACCTACTAGCCCTGTTGAAGTTGTAGACTGAGCTCAATTACCTCCATGTCCTTACCTAATAGAAGGGCAATCCTTCAACCTATGACCAGACTGACCACACCCAAAACACCCCTCACTGCTAGCAAGACACTCGCTTGGATGATTCTTACCACACTTTGGACAAGATGGAAAAGTCTGGTTACCTGAAGCACTTCCCTGAGACTTAGAGCCTGATGCCCTTCCTTTCTGATCCTATCGAAACCTGGGGACAGAGCGCTAGCTGATGAATCCGATGGGGCTATAGACCTCTTTTGACTCTGAGAAATTTCCACCACCCAACCTCTATTGAGAGTATTCATATTTGCATGTTCTAGCCTTTTTATTATCCTTACCCATTTCCTTGAGCTTATCTCCCTCAACCTGCTGAGCATGGGTCATTAGTCTGGAGATATCCCTTCCCCTAGTAGCATATCAATCCTCCACTCGGTCTTTACTAGACTAGATACTCCAAACAAGAACTTGCTCTTTTCTGCTCTCAGATCAGCCACCATATGTGGAATATACTTGGAGATCTGGGTGAACTTTAGCCTATATTCTTGGACTGACATTGAACTTGCCTCAAGTTTATAAACTCTTAGGACTTAGCCTGCTTCAACTCTCTCGGGAAGAACCTGTCTAGAAAAGCTCGAGCAAAACAGTCCTACATCACATGAGCTGCATCTACACCCGTATTGTCCTTCCACTGCGTGAACCAGCTATGAGCCACATCCTTAAATTGATAAGATGCTAGCTTAACACTATTAGTACCAGTCACTTGCATTACCTCAAGAATCTTCTTGACCTCATCAATGAAGTTTTGTTGGTCCTCACAAACCTTCAACCCTAGAAATTCTGGAGGATTCATAAGAACAAAGTCTCGAACCCTAGCTGCAGCTGATCAATCAGTGGGTAAGTATGGCAACGGGACCAGGAGGTGCAGGTTTCGATTCCGATCCGTCCCAGTCCGTTACCGGTTCTGTCTCGATTCTGTGTTGTACCGGTTAGGTCCGGTTAGTAGCGGGTCTGAGAAGGTTAACGGGACGAAAACCAGGATCTACCAGTTAGTCCCGATTCCAGTCCCAATCCGGTTCGGCTTAATTTTTTTTTTGAAAAAAAATGAAAATTTAGCCGTTGTAGGAGCCGTTGGCCAACGCCTTTTGGGCACCACAATGTCTCTTTCACCCCCACAACTCCCCAAAACACCCCCTACCCCCCACCCCCAAACTTATTTTAACACCCCAACCTTCTAAAAACTACATTTTCATCCTTTTTTTAAACTATAAATACCCCAAATCCTTCATTCTTTTCACTCACAAAAATATTATCTTGTACTCTCTCAATAATTCTCAAAAGTCTCTACTCTCTAATCTCTCATTAACATTAAAATTACGAATTTGGTATTTGGAAATTGGAGCTTCAAAATTCAACTTTCAATTTTCGGCATACACGTCTACTTTTTTAAGTAGACGTTTGGTACATTCGTTCCAACTCACTTTTCATTTAGTTATTTATTTATTTGCATTTAATTATTTATTTTGTGAGTAATTAGTCACTAGTCTCTACTTATTTAGTTATTTATTTGTTTAAAACTTTGCATTACATTTTCGTATTATATTGCATTTACTCACTTTTTATATTTGAATATGGATTTCGGTAAAAACATTATTGAAAAGGGTAAAACAACCATAGTTAATTCGTTCACTAATTTGTCTACCTCAAAATCGAAGAAAAATAAAAATACCGGTAGTACTTTTAAATCTAAAACTAACAAAACTTCTCAATTAAGAATAAATACGGATGATTATACGCATGTTAATGAAACTGTTTTTGATATTAATAGTAATAGTGGATTAGATCCTTATCATGAACAATTACAAAGAATGTTTGGTAATTTTGATGAGGAATTACCTGAAGATGATGGACATGATGATGTTAATGATTATATTGATAGTTTTGATAATAATGTTGATGAATATGATGATGATGAAACTGAACCACCGTGGGCTACTACTCCCGCTCCCAGTCCCTCTTCCTCGGCTCCCGCTCCCTTTCGTTGTCCTGCTCCCATTCCCCATGCATCTTAGGATTAAGGTAGAACGCACTAAAAAATCAGTTGTGTGGCAATTTATGACTCATAATGAAGATAAAACACAAGCTATTTGTAAAAAATGTAAACATAGAATGAATCATAAAACTGTAGGAAAACAGGGTGGGACGGGACATTTGAGTAATCATTTAATGTCATGTTGTAAAAATGAATTTTTGCATGCTAAGGCTGTAGCCAAAGCTAAAAAGAATGGTACCACCCTTCCTGAAAATGTAGGAGTAGGGGTCTCTAATATGGTCCAAACACAATTAAATCCTTCTAAGTTTTTTGGCTCTAGTATACAACGATCATATAATAGAGAAAAGGATCTTGAAAAATTAGCTAAAATGATTGTTGTTATGGGTTTGGCATTTAGTTTTGCTGAAAATCCCAGTTTTATTCATTATATTCAAATTGTGTATAATCCACATTTTAAAGGTTTTACTATAAATACAATTAAAAAGGCTATCTTTGATTCAAGCTCAATATTTTCAATATCTTCATTGTTTATTTTATTATAATAATTGTAAAATAGCTATGATAGGGGCCGTAGTGTAAATGGTAATGATTATTTCACTATTACTGCACATTGGATTGATGAAAATTGGACTTTGCAAAAAAGAATTTTAGGTTGTAAATGTTGTGAAATGCATAAAACCGGTAGTTATATATCTCAAACAATTATAGATATTTTACAAAACTATGGAATTTGTGATAAAATAATTAGCGTCACCTTAGATAATGCTTCTAACAATTCATCTGCTGTTGAAATACTCAAACCGTCTCTTTGCCCTATTTATATTGATGGTTTTCATATTAGGTGTGCTGCACACATATATAATTTGATTGTTAGAGATGATATAGCAATGTATAATGATGGTTGCATAAAAGTTGAAACTGCATGTCATTTTATTTTTATATATCAAGTTAAGTCTAGACGTAGAGATTTTGAAAATCGTTGTTGTGAATTTAATCTTCCACCTAGAAAAATTCCATAATAAGTTTGTACTAGATGAAATTCTTTATATGAAATTCTTGAAGTCGCTTATGAGTATAGGAAACCTTTACAAATGGTTTGGAACGCTCATAATTCCAATATGACCTATAGACTTGATGATAATGATTGGAATGACGTAAAAGAACTTATAAAATTCTTAAAACTTTTTTTATTAAACTACAAAAAAATATCTGCACTTTATTATCCAACTATTTGCTCTGTTTTAGCTAATATTTGTGCTATTTCTAGTAAATTTTTTAAATTAAAAAATAAACCAAGATTAGAAGAATCTGTTAAGAAAATGATTGAAAAATTTTAAAAATATTTTATTCCTATTCCTCAAATTTATTTAACCGCTTGTTTGTTAAACCCACATTACAAAGATGAAGGTGCATCACGAATGGTTGAAAAAATATATTTTAATTTGGATATTGATAGTGAAGATGATGAAATACCTAGTTGTCAAGATGTTAAAGATAGTATAAAAATTGAAGCTAGAAAATTGTATGACTTGCATAATTCTAATAGAATGAATGTAGTACGTAATGAAGAGCCTCAAAGTTCTAGGAGTAGATATAATGAAGATGATCTTGATGATATGATAGATTGTTATCTTGAACTTTCTAATAATGATAGAAATGATTTTGATGCATATATTAATCAAAATATAGAACCTACTACTGTTGATCTTCTAGAATGGTGGAGCAATCGCGGGCAGGGATTTCCAAAGCTTCAACCGGTTGCTAGAGATGTATTAGCTATTCAAGCATCTTCAGTAGCTTCGGAAGGCGCTTTCAGTGCAACAAGATTTCAAATTGGAGAGAATATATATTTATTAGCAGCAGATAGCTTGGAGATATCGGTACTATTTAGAGATTGGATTAATGGAGAGAGAAGAAGTTATGGTCGTCCACCTTTACTGACCAAATTTGAAAATGATGTTGATGAAATAATGCAAGATTTTAGTGACGACGACATTGATGCAATGGAGGAACTATCTAGTCAACCAATTCCGGAGCATGTTACTAGAGAAATGTTAAATGATTTAAAAAAACGATTTCCTTGGTAGCATGAACTATTAAATTTAAATGTCTATTAGTATGAGTATGATAATTCGAGGTCTAATTCAAACAGAACCCTTCCTAGAAGGTGGCTGTGTAGATTAGATTTTTTAATACTTTACTAATATTTTGTAACTAAACTTGTACTATTTAATTAATATTAATAATAGTATAGGCTATTCGCCTTAATTTTTTTTTATTATTGTCTTAAATCTAAATTTTCAAACTTTTAAAGTGTTAAATTTAAACTTTTATAGTTTTAAAGTTTGAAATTTAAATTTTCAAACTTTTAAAGTGTGAAATTTTATAGTTTTATAGTTTTAAAGTTTGAATTTAAATTTTCAAACTTTTAAAGTGTGAAATTTAAACTTTTATAGTTTTGTAGTTTTAAAGTTTGAATTTAATATTTCAAACTTTTAAAGTGTGAAATTTAAACTTTTATACTTTTAAAGTTTGAACGTTTGTATTTAAAACTTTAAAAGTATAAATTTTTAACTTTAAAATTATAAAAGTTTTAATATTATTTGAGTAATGTACCTAATTTTTTAAATTTTAATAATTAATTAATTTATTTTAAATTATAGCCATTGGGACTCGGTTTCCGGTCCGGTCCGGGACGGGTATACATATTTTTTTCGGAACTATCGATTCCGGTCCGTCCAGGTTCCGATTCGGACCCGGCCCGTGGTGCCTGGTTTCGTTCCGATTCTGGTCCTTCCCAGTTCGGTAGTCCCGGTTCCGTTGCCACGCTTACCAGTGGGGTTTGAAGGAACTAGGCCTGTTGATTGGTCTAGTTGGATACGATTTGAGCCAATAATTGGATCGCATTCTAGAGCTCTACATTCGTAACCTCATGATTCGGGATCGGAGGAACTGCATCATAATTTGGTGTGTTAGCTCTGCGAGGAGGCATGATCTAAAATGAATAACGAAAGATTAGAAAGGAGAAGTGGAATCACACTTTACGCACGATAGGAATAACAAAAGAAGTTAAGTTTTTCTTAGAACACCTATTAGCCTTCCCCTCATAGGTGTGACACACTTCACACTCATAAGAGACTCTACTTAGTGTGGCTTTCAGACACCCTAGAACTCTTGAACCTAATGCTTTGATACCAAGTTTTTCACGCCCCGAGGCGACCTCTTAGGTGCGATACGGTGCTAAGTATCACGAGTAACCCCAAGCTAACCCATTGCCTGAAATATCTATACAAGTTCAGTTAAATTATGCATTGTGCGGAAGCTAAAAATAGTTAATATATGAAATAGGGAAAAACCCCCAAGTCTCAATACATCAAATATATGAAGAGTATAGTGAGGACAGAAACAACACTTAACAACTCGAGCTGAATATGCTCTATGTGTTAAATCCTCTAAGTGAATTGAGTTGTTGGGAAATTCCCACAGCTAACTCTAACAAGACTGAAACTTAAAAGTAAAGACCGAAAATAAAAGCTAACATGCAACTGATATACTGAGTAGCTCAAAATAGTGATAATTATTTGAGAATGCAACATACATATACTGAAAGATATGGCATTCAAATTCTGAAACATAATTTTCTGACTAATTTACCAAGCAAGTATAATTCATGAAATACTAATAATTAACACAAGCTAGGGTTCTTAATTGTATACATTGGATTATAATAATTCTGCAAGAAATATGTCATCAATAACATAGAAACTATAACAACTAAATTTCAATGGATCCCTAAGATTTAAGAACCCTAGGTGTGAACACTATATGGAGAAACTGAAGATTTGACTAAAATCTAGGGATATAATGGGTGAAAGGAACCCAATAGTGTTTTACCACATACCTGGTGGAGAAAACTATGGAGACATTCTTTGGATTTCAGGGGTGAACTTGAAGAAGACCTCTGCTTGTTCTTGGGAGAAAATGTCGCCTCTTTCTCTTCTTTCCTTCTAAGTTGGATGATTTTAGAAGAATGAGGGTTTTAGGTAGTTTCTGACTAGATTACTGGGCTTAGACTGAGTAAAACGAAGTTTAAGCACCAAACAACGCAGTTTAAGTGGAAAATTCATAGGGGAAATGAACAATGCGACCCTAACTTAAATGCTGAGAAGTGACTTTAAGAGGGGCTTCACGGGCCGTCATGGTCACCACGACCCGTCTAGTAGGTTGTGAAGATTCCTTTCCCAATAGGGCTTCACTAAAATGAGTATAACTTTTTATTCCCGACATGGAATTAGGTAAACTTGGCGGCATTTGAAAGAGGACTCAAAGTTCTTTAGTTTGATAGATCATGGACCACCTAATTCATTTTGCGCTGAAAGATATGATCGTTTCAAGTTGACCAAAACTCAAAACCTAACAATCCTCTTTCACGAATGACTTCACGGTCCGTATGAAGCTCCACAGACCGTTTAGGCATGTGTGGTCCTTTACATTGACCTTGGATGCAACCTACTGGACAGGTTGACTTGTACAGACTCCTAGACGGGCCGTCAAAGTCACCATTGGAAGCCTTGGATACTCTCTCATGATATAGTTAACAGACCCTGATCCCATACACGGACCGTCTAGGGTGTCGTGAATGGTCTATGGTCCATTTTGGATTCGTGGATAGGCCTAATTTCCTATTTTAGACCTTTCTCAAAGTCCGAGGTGTTACAAAGGGCATAAGCCACAATTAGCAAAAGGGACCCGGGAGTTTTTCAACTCCGAAGAAGATCTCAAGTAGGCTCCAGGCCACCGTGGATCGACATCCACTCCCAAGGGTATCACAAAGAGGCTCCAAGTCTGAGGTACTCCAATCCTGAGAAAGCACACATCCTCCGGTAAATGCCTTAAAGTCATTGAAGTAAGGAGTGTTGACATACAGACTAATAAGTTGCGCAAATGACAAAACGCAAGCTCAAACTATCAGACCAAAGTATGCTATCCAGTCTACAAGGGGCTAGTCTATTCGAGTAGCGTTGGAGACATACCAAAGTCATAAGGTTCACAAGTCTAAGGCAACACTAGCCTATCTTTTACAAAGGCCAAACATGCTTTAAGAAACATGTAGTAAAACAAGTAAATCACACACGTACAACCCCAACTAATCATGGTACTATCCTTAGAATAGTAGTAATCAACCCTAAATCATTGTTTCTACGAGAAAAGTAGGAAGACCTAGGTACCCGCTCCTAATTCACACCAATTATCATGAATTTACATACTCATCCTCAATATAAATAGAAAGAAATTCGTAGCCTACATGTCGGCCGATCGTTCCAAATCATAAAAATGGAATTTTTACCTCCTGAACAACCTCTGAACGCTGCCACACTATCAAGAAATGGATCACAACGTCAATATGGTCTTTTAGACACCAAAATCACCCAAAATGGAGACATACCATTTTAGAGTCAAATGGGAATCATGGGATCCGTGATAGAAATTTTGGAATTGCTTCCGTCAAAAGGTCCTAAAACCTAACTTGAACTTGTATACCAAAATAGGACACAATTCATGCCCTAAAACAATGAAAACAACAACACACAGCTAAAACACAAATAAAAGGAAAAGGGGCAACATATTTCATGCCAAATTTACCTCGAACGGAGTGTCATAGAGACAATCCAATCACTCCCGTATAGAACTGATAATTACGAGTGTGTGAGACTTCAAAACCAAAATTAGAGTTTAGACGGAGGAGAAATCACAATTTTACTGTTGGAGCCAAACTGATAAACAATTTTGGTTTATGGAAAACAAAATAAACCACACAAATAAAATTTGAAGAAAGATGAATATTTTATTGATAAATCAATGCGGGTACAATTCTGTTGAGCCCTTGATTTTTCTCTCATAAGATATTTATCCATGATTCAAGGGCCGTTTATGGCTTATTTCTTGATTTAGGATGATTTGGACTTGATCTACATAATTTGAGGGCCGTTAGTGACGTATTTTTCAAACTAGGATGATTTGAATTTGATCAACATAATTTGAGGGACATTAGTGGCGTATTTCTTGAATTAAGATGATTTGGATTTGATATATTTATGAATATTCCATGAGTTTGTGGAATATTTGAGATGTTGATCTTTAAAAATACTCAAGAGTTTATGGGATATTTGAGATCTTGAACTCGAGTTTATGGGGTATTTGAAACTTGAATTTTAAAAATGCCCAATAGTTTAAGGGATATTTAAGATCTTGAACTTTAAAATTACTCAAGATTTTATGGGATATTTGAGATGCTTTTAAGGGAATTTCATACCCTTTATATAGGCGTGAACTAGGGTTTATGATTGAGAAGCCTCCAAAAATCCTAATTTGAATTGAACACACCATGTAGAGTCCCAACTTGAATTGAACGCATCTTGTAGAGTCCCACACAATTTTAATGTCTATAAATGTATTTTGGGGTGAACAGACGGAGTTAACATTCGTTTTGAATACTTTGTCCATTTGTGGGCAAAGTATCTGTTTTGGTCTGTGTTTTAAGGAGGATATGTTTTAATATGTTGTGCCCAAAAAGTATCGGTTTTGAAGGTGAGTGCGAGAAGTGTAAATGTAGATAATTCTACTTAAGTTGATAAGAGTGAGACACAAATAAAATAAAGTAAGAATATAACTTCCCACTCTCTTGAGGACGGTGTATTTCACACTTTCTACCACAAAAACATATATAT